>NC_058086.1:27286730-27494909 GCF_014858855.1 Bufo gargarizans
ACTAGCAGATGGTGGATTACGGATTACTGACACGTCACATACTAGCAGATGGTGGATTACGGATTACTGACACATCACATACTAGCCAATGGTGAATTATGGATTACTGACACGTCACATATTAGCCAATGGTGGATTACAGATTACTGACACGTCACATACTAGCAGATGGTGGATTACGGATTACTGACACATCACATACTAGCCAATTGTGGATTACGGATTACTGACACGTCACATATTAGCCAATGGTGGATTACGGATTACTGACACGTCACATATTAACCAATGGTGGATTACGGATTACTGACACGTCACATATTAGCCAATGGTGGATTAGGGATTACTGACACGTCACATAATAGCCAATGGTGGATTACGGATTACTGACACATGGATTTTACTCACTTTTTACTCGACTAAGGCTACTTTCACACTAGCGTTTTTCTTTTCCGGCGCCGAGTTCGGTCCTAGGGGCTCAATACAGGAAAAGAACTGATCAGGTATATCCCCATGCATTCTAAATGGAGAGCATTCCGTTCAGGATGCATCAGTTCAGTCGTTTTGACTGATCAGGCAAAAGATAAAACCGTAGCATGCTACGGTTTTATCTCCCGCAAAAAAAAAATGAAGACTTGCCTGAATGCCGGATCCGGCATTTTCTCCATAGGAATGTATTAATGCCGGATCCGTCCTTCCGGCATGCGCAGATGGGTAAAAATGTGAAAAAGGGTACAAGACGGATCCGTCTGTCCGCATGACAAGCGGAGAGACGGATCCGTTCCTGCAATGCATTTGTGAGATGCTTTCAGTCACTGCCAGATCGGCAGATCTGGTGGGCAGTTCCGACAAACACATTTCAGATCCTTTTTAAATGCCCATCTGATAATCCAGAACATTTACAAATGTGGTGAGTGGATTAGAGGAAGTTCACTGTATTTCCCCCTCTTATCTGTCACGCCGCTCTCCTCTCTCTGGAAACTCGTCACTCCCTCCCCGGCTTTTGCGCATGAGGTCCGGATGGTTCTGCCAAAGGAAAGTTGAAGGTCTGCCATTAATTCAAGACTAAAAATGACAAATTCATCTTCTACGACAATTAAATGAAGTCAGTAATTGATGCTAATTGATCTTGAGACGAGAGGGCTCTCTCGAGAACTTCAGACACTACCCTTTGGTTCCTCAAAAAAACACAATAAAAGCTTTAAGTCAGGTTTTTATCCCCTCGCTCCTCTCTCCTGCCCTACATAATTGTCTTTTTACTGGCAGACTTCCGCTCGGATCCTGTAATGAGCGTCCGCCTCCGTGCCAAGGATTCAGCAATCTGTCGCTTTAATGTTTTCTTAGCACCAAGGTGGCGAAACAGCGAGAGGAAGCAAATTCACCGGTCACTAAGGTCTGACCGATTCCTCTAATCTGGCAGAGTCTTGTAATCTGGGACTTGTCTCACCATCTCTTGGTCATCTTCGTCTTCACACGACTGGAACCAGAAGACTGAGCAGAGGGCAGCCATTAGGAGTCTTATGTATTCTAGCCTTTTCCCTTTTAACCTACCAATAAATGTATTTCGGATCAGTAATTCAGAATATTTGATAATCCAGCACCAGAAAGATTTTCTTACCGTGTAAAGTTTTTCAGACACGAGAGCAGTAATAGTAATCCACTGAAAATCCCAGTAAATGAATGGCCGCCCAGTGACTGTTCCCATCCCGCCGTGTTACCGTCTCGCAATAATGAAAGCCTTCCAAAGACCACATCTGGAGGAGGTTAGGCTGTATTCAAATCTCAAGGTTTTGATGTGAATAGCCCCTCATGGCGGCTCCAGCAGATTTAGGTTTTCCTTGTGCCACAGTCGCAGTTTGCTGCCATCAGGACACATGCCTGGGGTACACAGTTTTTCGGATTTTACTGGTGATTAGGGTGGTGGATTCAGCGACAGATTCCAGTTATCAGTCGGATTTAGTAAGTCCTTCCAGCCAGACGCTGGTGAATGTGTTCAGCACATGTTCAGGGCCTTACGTATAGTTTTATGACAGTAACCGTGCGACGTACCCCAGGTGTGCGATAATTGGACATTTTGCTGCAGGAAGGTTTTGAGAAAATGAGGTCACTGATTAATTAGTGTAGATTTACAGCACAGAGCGATCTGGTGCTATTAGATGTAGCAGAGCTGAGTAACGCGGGTGTGATCGCACTACACAGATCACTGGCGAGTCGTGTATTTGGACCGACACTCACAGCTTCTGATCGTTCTGATCCATCGTTTCATTAGACTGAACTGAAACACGTTTGACTTTGTACGGGTGTGAATGGCGCAGCAGCTCATGTTCTGGTCCAGTGTCAGATGGATTCCGTGGATATCGCGTCTGGTCTTCCAGATAACCTAGACACAAGGAGCCTGCAGGGCGGACATGACAGATATTACAGCAGATCTTCCTGATGTCCAGGTGAAGAGAGACCCGAGGAGATGAACAACCAGAACCAATGTTGGGGGGTGACATCAACAATCCCCCCCCCCCCCCCCCCCAGCCAATTAGTTAATGAACTCACTATGTGGCGGAGTCTGAAGCGCAGGTGCCTTTTCCGGCCCCTGCCCTCAGGTGCCCCCTTTACCTGTCCCTGCAGCTTCACGTAGAGATGAAATTTCCGACTGTGCAGAACCAGCGTCCGTGGATTTATTGCCGCAGCTGTGCCTCTGACCACTTAATTTTTATAAGCGCAGTATAAAGCTCGGCGGGGGGCCCCGAGGACTCAGATTTACTCTACTTAAGATATTACAGTGTTAGCACTTACACCGGATACAAGCAAGGCCTGGTGTGCCGGCTGCATTTTGGGGAGGGGGCCCTACACCCTCTCTTCTTAATAAATGGGGCTTTTCTTTAATCTTGGGCCAGTTGGCCACGGTCAGTTTTGGAAGCCTTAGATGGCGACGCTGGTGTTCAGGGCCCCAAATGCAGTTTCTCGGTTATATACTTAACCTTGGCAGGAATAGGGCTGTGCTCCTAATATGAATCCGGACTAGTGAGGTAACCTGTGCCTCCCGCCTCGGTGTGTACTGGAAAAATAAGACATAGCCTCTGATTGGTCAGACACTTATGGAGGCCAATGCAAGATAATTGAGGATCTCTGGCAGGAGGCCACAAAGATAGCAGCTACATATGCAGCATTGCATTTCATCCTGATCTTCCTGGTTCATGGACAAAATGTTTCTGTGAAATATCCCTTCTCTACTATGGATACTGACACATGATGTCACGTGTGTGTATGAGCAGTGATGGCGGCCTGAAGATTATCACCCGGATGATGTGTTTGACGTATTAATAAAAGCTGCCGCGCTGCTCCGTCCTGGGCGATGGGAAATGCCGATAAACGATGACAGATTACATATTGATGAGATCCAGAAGTTTCCAATAATGTTCACAGCCTTTTCTTATCCCTCTGACTGATAGATAATAAACCCGTCTGTCAGCACTTAGGGGGCCCTGGTCAAGAGGCCAATTTGTCCAGACGCGAGTATTAAGAAGGCAGCGTCTGCTCCGGGTGCTGCCTCTCACCTCTCGTTATCACCCTGCAGCTCTGTGCTGCGTGGGGCGCGAGGTCTGCGGTGCCTCCACTGCACATTCCAGCTTTATTCCATGGGAATCCGGCTGCCGTCCTGCTAAAGGCGAGATGGAAGATGATCTGTGATTGGCCGCGTCGTGCACAATTATTAATGCACTGTGGGGAAAAGTACCATCGATTCCACGTTCACAAGTTAAGACAGATTAATAGTCCCACTTACAGGAGGTGACGCCTTCAATTTTGTTTTCTGTTATTTAGGAAATGGAATCATTTGTCAAATGAGAAATATTAAATCTAGAGAAGAGAGATCTGAGGCTGAGGTTAGACTGAGGACGGTGGAGACCTGTGCACAGGGGCCCCCAGATGACTAGAAGACAATAATGCAGCCTGCTCAATACCTGCAGCCAGCGTTTGCTTTTCCTCCCCATGTCTTGATATTTGGTTTTGCAAAAAACTGCGGGGGCCATTAACTAAGGGCTCATGCACACGGCCATTGCCATTTTTGTGGTCCATAAATTGTGGATCTGCAAAACACAGATACCGGCTGTGTGTGTTGCGTATTTTACGGAACTGAACGTCCTGCCCTTTGTAGAACGGTCCTATTCTTGCCCATAAAACAGACAAGAACAGGACATGTTCTATTTTTTTTGCAGGGCAGCAGAACGGACATACGGATGTCAAGTGAATGGGTCCGTATCAGACCCTCAAAAAATGCAGATCAGAAGCGGAACAAAAATATGTTTGTGTGTATGAGCCTTAAGATCGACTTTTTACACCGGTCTTAGATTCTTCCCTACGCTGCTGTAAGCGTGTGCTCCGGCATATATTAGGCTGCGCCTGCCGTAAATCTACTCTAGTCCCTGACCGAAGGAGTTTTTTGCCAATATTTACACGTCCAGACGTAAATGTTAGTAAATATGCCCCCAACACGCTCCCGCTCCGCCCAAGTGTGGAACACGGCATAAAAAAATACATGTGACTAAATAGTGCCGCACAGCGGTAAAAATAAAAATAAAAAAATGGACCAAACAACTCCCGACAGTTGTGCTAGATCGTGGATTGTGCAGATGGCTGCCGGACACATGCTATAAGGGGGCCCCGTTTTGGCGCAGTGTGCGGCTGTAGTTTTGCACCAGTAGCATCCGTTTGGTGGAGTTTCCTACACTGACTATTGGGGTGCCCGGTTTCTGCAGGTTGGCGCGGCCACCTCTCCTGGTAGCGTCCGCTGGGCCCCGTTTAGTGGTTCTCCTTGTGGTTTCTTCATTCATTACTGGCACATACGTTCTGCTCACATAATATTTATTGACATGTGGGTGATGGAGAGGGGCACGCGGGGGGGGGGGGCGGGGTGTGGAGGAGACCCGCTCTTAATGTTAGACAAACACAGAATTCTTGGGAGAGGGAAGGAGGGGCGCGGGCGAGGACTGTTCTCTGCAGCTCATTAAGCTCAGTCATAAAATATTAATAGTTATTGTCCCTTCTATTTATTGGTAATTATCCTCCTGGAGTCAAATCTGCTGCTCCTCACAATAGTCTTTAAAGCAGCAGATTTTTTTCCTTCTATTAATCCAGTATTAATAAGTGCACACAGAAAAAAAAAAAGGCCTAAAAGGAGGCGTCTTAGTAGCAGAGCCCCCGTCCCCCGTTACTGCCCCCGTCGTGGTTTCCGGAATGCGCCACCTGTAATAAAGGGAAGTGCTTTTGATGTAGACTGGGGGCTCCGGCCTAATTGTGTCACCTGCTTGTAGTTTGGTTGGAGCAATTTGGGCGCTTACACCTGCACCGCTGGAAGGCACAGCTGTCCCACATGCCACATATGGCCGCCACCAAATCTTGGTCAAGATCCATGGCAGCTGCACGACAGGAGGCAGTCAGAGCTCCTATTAACCCTCTGCTCCCCACGCTCCAGTAGTGATGCATCCCCATCCATTCAGCCGCCTGGGAAAGCTGTGTGATAACCTTGTACCCGTGGGGCAGAAACCAATATTACGGACAGAGGTCAGACGGATCTGTACTTCCTGGGACTATTTGGACTCTTCAGAGACGAAAAGACCAATTCTCGCCGGCATGTTCTGCATCTCGCTGAACAAAATTCCTAAAGTCACGAGTATAATATCCGTCACCTAATCCTCGGTTTAATGGCGAGCTTGTAGCACGGGGATGCCACGCTGGCAATGCATTTAGCTAGTGATGGTTTGATAAGTACTGGATCCTGCTCACAAAAAAAAAAAAAAAAAAATTAAAATTCTGGTCGGCCATCTTTAGTGGGTCATTAAAGTCCACTTTATTTACTGTTCTTGTATTGTAATTACGGCGCGCTGACACTTAGCTGAGACAATTACGGCCCAGAAATGACTGGCACGCCATTAGCAGATTACGCCTGACAAACACAGGCCGTATTTTAAGCCTCTCTCCATACTTCTGCTGCCGGGGCCTATTTTCCGCCTTGATAAATAGCCTGTGAGTGTTTCCCATTATCTGGGCAGAAGCTCCTGTCTTGTTTAGTGGGGGGGAGGCAGGAGGGCCCCCCCCCCCCCCCCTCTTGTGACTGAACATGCTAATAGATACTTAGAAATGAAATGATCCATCTCTGGCGCCCTCCCCCTAATACCTCTACCCTTTTCACTACCTCCCTATTTAATCAAGCACTTGTCACCGGCAGAAGCCGCCTGGCATTTTTGTGAAGAATCTGTTAGCTAAAAAATGTTGTCACCCCATTTCCTTTTTATCAGTCTGGCTCGTCTCGCCCTCCCACCTTCTCCACCTTCTCCTCGCTGAGATTAACGCAGGATCATAACGCCGTGTATCCGTCCCCGATAAACCTTATCCATTACCCAGAGATGCCGCAGGCCTGTCCCTCCTCACCTCCTCCATTTATCATCTTTAACTCTTGACAGATGCACGCCGGGGGCCTTCAGATTTATCTCGCTGCGCCCATAGCGGGGGGACTATCCGTCAAAAGCAGATGAGATGGGGAGACAGGAGTGGGAAGTGAAGGAGAGGGGAGGTGGCGGCATGAGATGATGGGGGTGCTATCTGGAATGTATATTCCATAGGGAGGATGGGGGTGTCAGCTGGAGTTAAGGTGGTCTTCACTCCCCACCCATCAGGCTGGAGAAATTGGGCAATCCGTCTTGCAGGCATCTCTTGATTTACTCCCCGGGTGCAAACACAACCAGGGCTCAAAACGTCTCTATAAGAAAAACATTAGCGTCTTATCTGACATCCGCTCGCCCGGCGCAGACTGATTGGCGAGTGAGATGATTGGCAGCGAGAAGCTTCACCTGCTGAGATGAAGTCCTACCCGCCAGAATATTTCCCCCAACAAATATCTTTACATTTCGTTGGGGTTAGATAATTAGGACCATAACGATCGTCAGTGATAATCTATGGGTCATTATACAAATCACGTGTCTTAGAGCCTCCTATGTTACAGGCCACGCCACGCCAATATTAGGCTCGTGGCAATGGCTCTGCTTCAGGTCGTATTCATGTGAAGGGCGCTCCTAAAAAAAACATATATAATAGTGAAGTTTATTAGGGGAAAAAACATGAAAATCTAAAGCAAATCCCTGAAAAGGAGGCCAGATTTACAACATCATGGCAGCCGGGTACAGACAGGCCACAGCCTTGTATGGGGAGGTTGCACAGCTTACGTGTAGTTACCATGCGCCCCACACACGGATATAAGACGTCCACTGCCCATGGAAGAATCATATGAGGGAGATTTCTGTGCCCGGGCAGACATCCCTACACCACGCACATCGCTCATTGGACCGGGAGGGCATTTTCACATCTATGGTCGGCCTTAGATGCAGTCAGTGTTCAGGGACAGCAGACGTTCCAGGAGATGAGCCAGGAAGAGAGGAAAAAGTACGGCTTTACCTGAAAAGTAGCAGCTTCTTGGCCGCTCCGCCTGCCCTGTGTCGCCATACGTCTTAATGTTCTGGAGCGAGCCACAAATCCCATCCTGCAGCACAGACAGAGCCATATATCTGCTTCTAAGAAGAATACGTGTCCGGATATGTCAGATACATTGCAGCCTGGCACGTGTGCAGGGGCGGCCGGGCAGCGAGGAGTTAAGTTCTTGCAGAAGTTCGAGGCCTGGCTGGATTTTATTTGCTTACGGTAATTGGGATATTTTATTGGGCTGCAGACTGCGAGCTGTGATTTGTCGTCTGCTGCATATCAATGTATCTGCTATAGATAGAGATCCGCACGTCCAGCAGCGGGGCACACTGCAGCCAAGACTGGTGCCAAAGGGTCGCAAGAGGGCACCTCCTCCCTGGACTGGGGGCCCTCCATATTACACCATCAGTCCCAGGACTGGGTGCCCCCCATATTACACCATCAGTCCCAGGACTGGGTGCCCCCCATATTACACCATCAGTCCCAGGACTGGGTGCCCCCCATATTACACCATCAGTCCCAGGACTGGGTGCCCCCCATATTACACCATCAGTCCCAGGACTGGGTGCCCCCCATATTACACCATCAGTCCCAGGACTGGGGGCCCTCCATATTACACCATCAGTCCCAGGACTGGGTGCCCTCCATATTACACCATCAGTCCCAGGACTGGGTGCCCTCCATATTACACCATCAGTCCCTGGATCGGGTGCCCCCCATATTACACCATCAGTCCCAGGACTGGGGGCCCTCCATATTACACCATCAGTCCCAGGACTGGGTGCCCTCCATATTACACCATCAGTCCTAGGACCGGGTGCCCTCCATATTACACCATCAGTCCCAGGACTGGGTGCCCTCCATATTACACCATCAGTCCCAGGACCGGGCGTCCTCCATATTACACCATCAGTCCCTGGATCGGGTGCCCTCCATATTACACCATCAGTCCCAGGACTGGGTGCCCTCCATATTACACCATCAGTCCCTGGACTAGGCATCCTCCATATTACACCATCAGTCCCTGGATCGGGTGCCCCCCATATTACACCATCAGTCCCTGGACCGGGCGTCCTCCATATTACACCATCAGTCCCAGGACTGGGTGCCCTCCATATTACACCATCAGTCCCAGGACTGGGTGCCCCCCATATTACACCATCAGTCCCAGGACTGGGTGCCCCCCATATTACACCATCAGTCCCAGGACTGGGTGCCCCCCATATTACACCATCAGTCCCAGGACTGGGTGCCCTCCATATTACACCATCAGTCCCTGGATCAGGTGCCCCCTATATTACACCATCAGTCCCTGGACAGGGTGCCCCCCATATTACACCATCAGTCCCAGGACTGGGTGCCCCCCATATTACACCATCAGTCCTAGGACTGGGTGCCCTCCATATTACACCATCAGTCCCAGGACTGGGGGCCCTCCATATTACACCATCAGTCCCTGGACTAGGCATCCTCCATATTACACCATCAGTCCTAGGACCGGGTGTCCCCCATATTACACCATCAGTCCCTGGATCGGGTGCCCCCCATATTACACCATCAGTCCCCGGACCAGGTTCCTCCCATATTACACAGTCAGTCCCCAGGCCAGGTTCCCCCCATATTACACCATCAGTCCCCGGACCAGGTTCCTCCCATATTACACAGTCAGTCCCCGGACCCCTCTATACTGCAGCATTATATGACCTTACGCCCCAGGCTAACATACAAGGGGCTGGATTGCTTCTTGGAGGTGAATACAAACACTGATAAGCAGAGGGCCCGAGGAAAGCCCCAGAACAGTCCCGGTCGCTGCAGCCCTCCTGCCACCATAGGCTCCGGCCCCTGCCGCCTGTATATTGAGGACATGTCCTGGAACAGATCTGAAGGGACAGGCGTCTCCCCTTTGGTGACTGCTCCCCTGAGGCCAAGATGCAGAGAACAGAATGTACCCAGCAGCACAGAGGATGAGAGCAGCAGCCAAGGCTCCACTTGAAGGCCCAGTCTAATCCCTTGATTAAACAAAGGGCTTCTGTCAACATGGCCACAATTAAGTAATATAGACTTAATTACAAAGTGCTGCATTTTGCACTGATGAATGAGATGGATCCATCCTGGGCCTGGGCTGAGAGATGCTGCTTATACAAGAGGAGCGGCTGCAGCCGGGGGAAGGCGGCTCCGCACTGAATGATAATCGATTATCCATTTCTCAAAGTCATTTATCCACCCGGAGGTGCAGGGGAAAGTGCCAGGGGCTGCAATGGGCATTCTGTATGCATCCTCATGTGCGGACACTGAGAGGTGACAGCACCCGGCGGCGGAGGAGGCTGCCGGCTCTTATTGACCCACCGAAAGCAGGTGCTGCGCCAATAACACCGGCCCCGAGATCACAGAGCGTTCTCCAAGAGGAAGCCTAATAGCGCCTGTCCGGGAACAGCCAGAAACACCAATATCTACCCGATTATTACCTATTATCTACCTGATTACATATCTAATATCTACCCGATTATTACCTATTATCTACCCATCTACTATCTGATTATTACCCAATATCTACCTGATTACATATCTAATATCTACCTAATTATTACCCAATATCTACCTGATTATTACCCAATATCTACCTGATTATTATCCATCTAATATCTACCTGATTATTACCTATTATCTATCCATCTAATATCTACCTGATTATTACCTATTATCTACCTGATTATTACCTATTATCTACCCATCTACTACCTGATTATTACCTATTATCTACCCATCTACTACCTGATTATTACCTATTATCTACCCATCTACTATCTGATTATTACCCAATATCTACCTGATTACATATCTACTATCTACCTGATTATTACCCATCTAATATCTACCTGATTATTACCTATTATCTACCCATCTAATATCTACCTGATTATTACCTATCTATCCATTTAATATCTATCTAATTATCTCTCTATTTTCTATCGGTATGGCTCTTGCTCTTATGTCGCTCTCTATGTTATATCTCTCTCTACGTTCTGTCCTTATGGCTCTCGCTCTCATGTCTCTCTCTCTCTCTACGTTCTGTCTGTACGGCTCTTGCTCTCATGTCTCTCTCTCTCTCTCTACGTTCTGTCTGTATGGCTCTCGCTCTCATGTTTCTCTCCCTCTCATGTCTCTCTCGCTCTCTCTACGTTCTGTCTGTACGGCTCTCGCTCTCATGTCTCTCTCCCTCTCATGTCTCTCTCGCTCTCTCTACGTTCTGTCTGTACGGCTCTCGCTCTCATGTCTCTCTCCCTCTCATGTCTCTCTCGCTCTCTCTACGTTCTGTCTGTATGGCTCTCGCTCTCTCTACGTTCTGTCTGTACGGCTCTCGCTCTCATGTCTCTCTCTACTTTCTGTCTGTATGGCTCTCGCTCTCATGTCTCTCTCTCTCTACGTTCTGTCTGTATGGCTCTCCCTCTCATGTCTCTCTCGCGTCTCTCTCGCTCTCTCTACGTTCTGTCTGTACTGCTCTCGCTCTCATGTCTCTCTCGCTCTCTCTACGTTCTGTCTGTACTGCTCTCATGTCTCTCTCTTTCTCTACGTTCTGTCCTTATGGCTCTCATGTCTCTCTCTCTCTCTACGTTCTGTCTGTATGGCTCTCCCTCTCATGTCTCTCTCGCTCTCCCTACGTTCTGTCTGTACGGCTCTCACTCTCATGTCTCTCTCTCTCTACGTTCTGTCTGTATGGCTCTCCCTCTCATGTCTCTCTCGCTCTCCCTACGTTCTGTCTGTACGGCTCTCACTCTTATGTCTCTCTCTCTCTACGTTCTGTCTGTATGGCTCTCCCTCTCATGTCACTCTCGCTCTCCCTACGTTCTGTCTGTACGGCTCTCACTCTCATGTCTCTCTCTCTACGTTCTGTCTGTATGGCTCTCCCTCTCATGTCTCTCTCGCTCTCCCTACGTTCTGTCTGTACGGCTCTCACTCTCATGTCTCTCTCTCTCTCTACGTTCTGTCTGTATGGCTCTCCCTCTCACGTCTCTCTCGCTCTCATGTCTCTCTCGCTCTCCCTACGTTCTGTCTGCACGGCTCTCGCTCTCATGTCTCTCTCTGCCGCTCAGGTGTAATGAGATATCAGTGTCCTCCATTATCCCGGTGATATTTCCAGCTGAGATCATCCACTAATTATCTCTCGGTGTAGGTAGAGGAATGACATTGTTCATTTCACACTGAGATGTCATTAGATCCTCGGCTCTTTGTAGATCCCCTCAGCCTTTTGCTCCCTGGGGCCCCGGGGACTCTGCTGCCTGTTAATGTGTCTTTATAGTTTTCAGTAGTGGCAGATGGAGGGGCCACACATCTGGGATTTGCTTGGATCTTGTTCTTCTCGGTACATGTATCTAGAACATCAGTAAAGTTCAGGATTTCTGATTATTGGCTATTTTGGGACTGGGGGTTATTCTGACAGATCTGTCGTACATCAGTGTACAGTCCTACTCCTACTCCCATCATTACGAGGCATCAGCTGTGACTTCATGTCTGCCTATGTATAGGAATAGCAGGAGGGATGTGTGCAAGAGTTTAATCAGGCGCAAGGCTTCTCGCCCCAGAATATACGGTAGCCGGGACGATGGCTGGGCCTTCTGGGTGCCGTGCCATGGACAAGCTCCGGGATCACAAGTGATTGTGTATTAACAAAAACTAGGAGGGGACCGGGACGGGCACAGAGCGTAATGCAAGCCGACACCTGGCACCATCCGGCTGATGTCATGGCCAGACCAGCCATTACCAGACCTGGTGCCGAACATTATCTGCAGGAACAGCCTGCACCGAGGCGAGATATTCTGCAGAACACACCAGGCTGGTAATGACGGTGCAATGTTCTGCAGGTTTCCTGCAAGGCCGTATACATTACAGTGGATGCTCTGCAGACTGTGTGTAATAAGAATCCGCAATAATGGTAAAGGAGACGATATTAATGAGCAGCGTCTGCTACACCCATCCGGACTGACACCCTCCATAATTCAAAACTCCATCTCCAGGACGCCTCCCGTGCTGCACCAGTTACTGGAATGCGCCACTCCGGCCAATCAGATTCTTGACATCCACAGTTTAGATCAGCCGCCTGTGATGTCACATTCATTGATCATGTGGCCTAGACGCAGCTCAGTTCCATTCAAGTGAATGAGGATGAGCTGCAATACCAAGCTCAGCCACTATGCAGGGTATGGTGCTGTGCTTCTTAAGCTGTGAGGAGGCAACACACTCACAGGAGCGCTGCAGCCTCTCCGGCGGGGGTGTCAGAAGTGGGACCCCCACCCATCTCATGCCAATGACCTATCCTTGGGGATGATCATCAGTATTCAACACTCAGACAACCCCTTTAAGCTGCAACACCAAACACCGGTAGCATACAGCGCTGGGTATACCATGGCGCACCGCGGCTCCATCAGACAGATGACCAGTGGGGGTCTGACTCCCAGGACCAGATACTGATGAGTCCCAGAAAACCTCCTTTCATTCTGTCCACTTATTTCCCAGTTGATCTAGTATTCATGAATCAGGGGGCTCAGGATGAATAGTTGTAAGCCCCTCCCATATCGAGGAGTTTTGCAGAGCAGGGAATTGCGGGAGGACCCAGTGACTATAAGTGATGTCTCCCTTATATATATAACAGGCCTGTAATTATCGCCGGTAACACTGCCGCCACTGTGAATGGAGAGAGGGGCCCTTGACCTGGGAAGCGGGGGCCCTGCTAGCCTCCTGCTCTGTATGCTGGCCTCCATGTCCTCCCGGTTGTGAGATGTTGAAGTCTTTCTCATCTAGAATTCATTGTCTTGTCAGCCTCCAGTTACCGGCTGAGCGTGAGAATCATGAATCACCGCCATCCTGCGCCCATACTTCAGCAAAGACAAAAAAATTACACTCCATCAGCGTGTCTCGCGGCTTTTAGTGATATCGATCAGAGCTGGTGCCCTCCTTTCTCTTCCACTCTTAAACCACCCACCCTCCCTATCAATTTTCCCGCGGGCTGTTGAGTGTCGCATCTCGTCTTCGCCACAGATGAAAGGAGATCAGGACGGCGGCCACCGGTGGACGAGCTCCTGCATCTCGGTTTTTTATTCCACGTCTTCCTCCTTTTTTATATTATTATTATTATTGAATGGGAGTAGTCGGGCTAAAGCCGAGTGACAGCTCGATGACAGAGCCCTCATTTCAGCCAGTAATTGTGATGCCTTCCTCTCAGCTTTTAGCTTCTCCCCCTCCCCGCCCTAATTTACAAAGTGATTGCACCAAGTTTCTGGAATCATTGCCCTGCACATCTGTCTCCTTATTGCCTCCTGCCTGTCTCTTTTCCTCTGCCGCGCTCTCTTCTTGCTCATGTCTCTTCTCTCTACACAGATAGGTTTAGGGTTCAGGTGGAGGTGATATGACGGTGACATAGCCAGTGTTCTCGTGGTGTCACGATGGTTTGCCACTCGCCGGTGCCCTGCCAGTTATATGCCGCAGCAAACATCTGCCCGCTGCATTTCTAACAACCTAAACGGCAGACTTCGGTGATGTCAGCTCTGAGGGTGCTTCCTTGTGGCTTCTGTAGTAAATCCTTGTTAACCACAACGCCAGCGCGATCTCCTCCCCGCTAGCTGAGGTCCGGACGCTGCCAGGATGCAGCTACCACAGCCCCCATCTGCTGGGGTGGCATTGTGCCGCGGCCGCCTGGACCGCCAGGCAATCATGATCTCAGACATGGTGCAGTGGGCGTCATGTACAGGTTGTCAGATGTGCCAGTCTCTGCTGTTTAGCTTGGTGCCAGCCCCAATTACAAAATGCAGGAACCTCAGTCAATGACCCCCAAGAGATGGAGATGACGGTTCGCTCGTAATCGTTATCACACCCTGCTCAGCTGTGGCGGCTTCACCCGTCCTGACTGCCACGACAACACGGCATGGTAAGGGTTCATTCATACACTGCAGTTTTGCCGCGGTCTTCTGCGCATAAACCTCTGAGCGGCCTACTGCCTCGTCTCTGCAGGACTGAACACGGATAGATCTGCCGGGAAGCATGTGCTGCCATGTTGGCGGAGGCGCCGTTTTGCTGGTGTATAAAATACCAGTGTTTCGGATGCGGTGCCCGCCACTGCCCTGTGAGATCTCATTACACGCTGCTCAGGGCTCTCTGTTGTGACATGTAAACTGCCTCTCTCCTAAGTGGTCTGTCATTACCGGCCGTCCATTAAGTATCTGCCGCTCCTTCCTCGCCGCTCCCTGTCATTGTAGGCTCTCGGTTCAGCAGAGCCCGTGAATGGCCACCACGCCGCAGTTTACTGACCGCTCCGGCTGATAGAAAGCTAATTGGAGAAGCGCTGACACCGCCGACAGGATAATAACGGCTCTTTAAGGTTGTTTATTCCCCTCCTCCGCTCTGATGAAGGATTCTATATATTTCTGCCTTACTTTATGGCTCCCAGTTACCCGCCTCCTACTGTCGCCCCGTTATTCACATCCGTTACCCGAAAAAAAACCTCTCGGCCCATGTACAAAATATATCCGAAAAAATAAATGTGACCTGGAGATACAAGCACACGAGCCGTCCTCAAAGGCTCTAGACCAGGGGTGCACAACGTTTCCTGGTTGGGGGCCACATTGCCAGACTGAACCAATGACGAGGGCCGAAATTAAAATTTAAACTGAAATATTGTACTTATGGCATATTGAACACACATTATATAACATTAATGTCTAGTTACACTTCCAGGACTCCCATCTAATGGGAGAAATACATGTGAGCAGCCACAAGACATAGGCATACATGTCTGTTACCAGATGGTTGGGGGCCGCACAGAATGGTATCAAGGGCCGCATGTGGCCCCCGGGCCGCAGGTTGTGCACCCCTGCTCTAGACCATCCTGGCCTCACAGAGGCCAACATATACAACACCCCCCACCTCAGCCGTCCTCCAAGGCTATACACTATCCTGGCCTCACAGAGGCCGACATATACAACACCCTCACCTCAGCCGTCCTCCAAGGCTCTAGACTATATACAACACCCTCACCTCAGACATCCTCCAAGGCTCTGCACTATCCTGGCCTTACAGAGGCCGACATATACAACACCTCCACCTCAACCGTCCTAGCGCCTCTGCCTACGTCAGGCTTACCTGTACTTCTGTTCATGAATCAGAAAGCTCAGGATAAACAAGGCTGCACGTCATTCCAGGGGGCAGGGACATGATCTAGAATAAAGCCGCCCCTCATTATCTGCGGCCTGCAATCTGTGAGGCTCCTGACATCGAGCGCTCAGTGATTAAGAGAAATGTTAACGATTCATTATCCATTAGGAAGGATTTACCACAACATACGGATCAATATAAATGAGATGAGCTGCTGGATCACCGGCGCCTCAATGTGATTACCACGCCTTGGAAGGTGTACGGATGTCGAATGGCCAATGGAGGAGACTCCGGCGTCTGTGGGTGAATAATGGGGGGCTATGGATGGGTACACCCCACATCTAGAGAGGACGGTATTCTCATCCCAGGGGATGACATGAGGGAGACTTGTAGGGTCAGTTCTGACCGATATCATTTGCAGTAAAGTATGTGCCCCCCTTGTTCGGTGCCGGCTGCTATTCTCAGAGCTACAATAGATCTTTATTTAGAATTTTCACTCCAGACATAAAACACCATTTCTGTCCGTCTGGAATTTGGCAGCTGAACGTGTGTCTTGGCTGACAACCCGGCGTAGGCTTCACTAAACATCTTATTTAAAGCAGGATTGCATGAACACAAGCAAGCCCTGGAGATTATGAGGCAGATAATATAACCTCCCGTTTAGAGGCATGACGGCTATGCTGCAAGACAAGAGAAATCGGCAAATTAAAGCCGTTGAGTGGTCGTTATCTGCTGTCGCGTTTCATGTCTTCTATCTGCCTTGATATGTTATATTACACCGGTTGGCAGAGACCGCGCTCTCGCCTCACACATACGACAGGATATCCTCTGCTTCTAAACAAGGGCTTGTTTATTTAGGAAAAGGCTACAACCCTGCGCCCTCATTGTCAATTACCGGAGGCTGCACTATTAATAGTGCTGAATGGGTCCTCGCTGGGCTATTCCTGGCGACTGCCCGCTCCATCATACACAAGAATTTCTGCCTCCTCTACTGGTGCTTGGAAAAATCACCCGGCAGACACTTATCAGAGCCTTGGCGAGGCCACAGGAGAGGCATCCTCCACTTCTCCGTACCTCCTAACAGTCCTAGTTCCGGAGGGACAGTCCCTGCTGTGGACCACAGTCCCTCTTTGCTCCTTACATGTCCCTCCTGCAGTAGACTTGCATTGATAAGTTTCCTCCAGTTCTCCGTCTCCAGTCTCCGTCTGCTTCCTATCCGCAGACCTCCCGTTGTACATTACTTCTCCATTTGTCACATTCTGGATCTTAGAAGTTTCTGTAATCAGATGATTTTCTGCTACTGTGTAAACCTATTCCTGGCCATAGGTAGGAGGCCGCCTCTGGGCTCTCAGACCAGCAATGTTAAAGTTGCCCCTGTTCTAGTCGGTGAACACATTTTTCAATGGACTACACAGAGATGGCGTCCGAGTGCTGTCCATGGTTCTTGTAGACTCCGTCTTGTGGGAGAGTCAGAGCTGGATGGTGCGTGCAGGAAATGCTCATGTGAAGTGACCCACTGGGGGTCATTTACTAAGATTGTACACCAGTTTTTTATTTAAATAAGTTTCAAGACCCCAGTGTTTTTCTGCCCTCCTCGTCACTGAGGAGTGGCAGAGCCCTGGGAAATTAGCGCACACCTCCTCATAAATTAGGCACATGATAAATGCCCCCCATTAATTTCAGTGATCAGTCAAGGAGCTCTCCCTTTTGCACTTACCGCCCGGGCGCTCTCCCTTCTGCACTTACCACCCGGGCGCTCTCCCTTCTGCACTTACCGCCCGGGCGCTCTCCCTTTTGGACTTACCGCCCGGGCGCTCTCCCTTCTGCACTTACCGCCCGGGCGCTCTCCCTTCTGCACTTACCACCCGGGCGCTCTCCCTTCTGTACTTACCGCCCGGGCGCTCACCCTTCTGCACTTACCGCCCGGGCGCTCTCCCTTCTGCACTTACCGCCCTCATAGTTTGACAAATAGCTCCTCTGCCTCTTCGATCTACAGAAGAGTGCACATGGCTATAGACCTATAGGCATAGTAAATGATGCATTGAGCTGCTTGCCTTCTTATATAGGGAACTGAGGCCACCAAGAGTCACTACAAGACCCTTGTGGTCATTTTCCTAGTCCTGCCACCAGGGGCGCTGCAGCATCAGGGTTAGGTGGGTCTGATTCATGAAGCTGATGTTCTTTTATGGCCGTATCTGTAGAATTGTGTAGACTGAACCTCTCCAGAAAGCGCACTCACAGGAAGACACCGGAGGGTGCAGTATGTCAGCCCCTGCAGGGGATCCTTTCTTGCTGAGGGGGGCTCTTGACTTTTATTTATGACCTGCTTAGGCTCAGTATTGCCTCGTCAGTTGCCACGTGGTTGGCATTAAGATCAGCATTGTTTTACAATAAACATCTTAATTAGCAGCAATTTGCATTTTTATTGCATGCTTCCATCACTGTACATCTCTGCCCCTGTCATCTGTATACTGACTGCAGCATAATGAGGGGGCGCAGTATATCACTGCCTCTACGCAGACATTATATGTACTCTATTATCTGGTACTGAATGATATAGCAGGAGTAGCAACCATGACGGGGCCCCACACTGTATTCACAGGTACAGACAGTGTGTGTGTGTGCGTGTGTATATATAAATATATACACATACACACACACACACACACACACACACACAGTACACAAAAGTTTGGACGCACCTTCTCATTCAAAGAGTTTTCTTTATTTTCATGACTATGACAATTGTAGATTCACACTGAAGGCATCAAAACTATGAATTATCACATGTGGAATTATATACATAACAAAAAAGTGTGAAACAACTGAAAATATGTCATATTCTAGGTTCTTCAAAGTAGCCACCTTTTGCTTTGATTACTGCTTTGCACACTCTTGGCATTCTCTTGATGAGCTTCAGGAGGTAGTCACCTGAAATGGTCTTCCAACAGTCTTGAAGGAGTTCCCAGAGATGCTTAGCACTTGTTGGCCCTTTTGCCTTCACTCTGCGGTCCAGCTCACCCCAAACCATCTCGATTGGGTTCAGGTCCGGTGACTGTGGAGGCCAGGTCATCTGGCGCAGCACCCCATCACTCTCCTTCATGGTCAAATAGCCCTTACACAGCCTGGAGGTGTGTTTGGGGTCATTGTCCTGTTAAAAAATAAATGATGGGCCAACTAAACGCAAACCGTATGGAATAGCATGCCGCTGCAAGATGCTGTGGTAGCCATGCTGGTTCAGTATGCCTTCAATTCTGAATAAATCCCCAACAGTGTCACCAGCAAAGCCCCCCCACACCATCACACCTCCTCCTCCATGCTTCACCATGGGAACCAGGCATGTAGAGTCCATCCGTTCACCTTTTCTGCGTCGCACAAAGACACGGTGGTTGGAACCAAAGATCTCAAATTTGGACTCATCAGACCAAAGGACATCTGAGGCTGGTGACTCGGATGAACTTCTCCTCCGCAGCAAAGGTGACTCTTGGTCTTCCTTTCCTGGGGCGGTCCGCATGTGAGCCAGTTTCTTTGTAGCACTTGATGGTTTTTGTGACTGCACTTGGGGACACTTTCAAAGTTTTCCCAATTTTTCGGACTGACTGACCTTCATTTCTTAAAGTAATGATGGCCACTCGTTTTTCTTTACTTAGAATTTGTATTATGGCAAGAAAAAAGCAGCTAACAGTCTATTCAGTAGGACTATCAGCTGTGTATCCATCTGACTTCTCCACAACACAACTGATGGTCCCAACCCCATTTATAAGGCAAGAAATCCCACTTATTAACCCTGACAGGGCACACCTGTGAAGTGAAGACCATTTCAGGTGACTACCTCTGGAAGCTCATCAAGAGAATGCCAAGAGTGTGCAAAGCAGTAATCAAAGCAAAAGGTGGCTACTTTGAAGAACCTAGAATATGACATATTTTCAGTTGTTTCACACTTTTTTGTTATGTATATAATTCCACATGTGATAATTCATAGTTTTGATGCCTTCAGTGTGAATCTACAATTTCCATAGTCATGAAAATAAAGAAAACTCTTTGAATGAGAAGGTGTGTCCAAACTTTTGGTCTGTACTGTATATATATATATATATTTAATGCACACTGTGGGCAGTTATGTGGAGGGCCCCAGAACGGCTTTACTTGATGATGTATATGGCCCCTGCCTCAATGATGACGGTGGATATCATAGCCCCATTCGTTATAATCCTTCAGTCTGATCCTAATCATCACACGTTTCCTTCTCTCTCTTCAGGTAAAAAGAAAGTCGCCCTGTTTGACAGCCAGGCCCCGATCTGCCCCATCTGCCAGGTCCTGCTGCGTCCCGGGGAACTGCAAGAACATATGGAGCAAGAAATGGAGAAAATAACACAAGTCATTATCAGGTAAAGGGGATCCCAGACTGAAGCCAGAGAGTAAACGAGGGCTCGCTCACCAGACTAGTGTACGACTACCCCCCCTCCCCCCCCAGCTACATTATATAATCAGTTAATATGTAATCCGCAGCGGACACTGACCTGCAGTGCGGATGTCACTCAGGGTACGTGCTCAGGGTAGCGTAGTTTATGCAGATTTTCTACTTGGATTTCTGTGCAGATTTTCACTGCGTTTCCGCATAAAATCTGTACCAAAATCCATGTGATACTTGTGGATTGTTTTGTGGATTGCCCCAGATCTCAACCTTTGAATTGCAACGGTGAAATCCACACAAACATTCCACCTGCAGCAGATGAGGATATGAGGATATTCCGCGCACACATCCACGTGTGGCCTTCAGCCATGGATTTCACTGCCTACAATGCACAGAGTGAGATCTATGTCCGCACGTAACGCACATGGATCATGCTACAGAATGGCGGCAAAATCCACTGCGGAGAATCTGTGCCCTTACCGAGACTTGTAGAAGCTCTGTTGTGCGATACGTCTGCCCGTATCTAAGTCACTAGATGATCACAGGTGTCAGTGCCTGTGCTCAGCCCCACTGGCTGCAGATAAGAGGGGTCTGAGTTTATGGAAAGACCCTTCTCTCATTTTTCCCCCTTTGACACCTCGTATGAGCGTTTCAGACAGAGTGTGTGTAATTGATGGCGTAATTTGGGTCTCATCCAACCTAATAAAGAGCCGCAGCAAATTAGCCCACTGGTTTAAATGCAGAGAAGCAATTAGGGCCTCCAGAAAGCCATCAAGGAAGTGAGGGGCACGGAGGGAGCTGTTGTGAGAGGTAAGACGGTAAGGTAGCCGGGCGCAGGAGGGGGGTCAGTCCTCGGGTTTAATGGGAAACAGGAAAAACTCTAAATCATACATCTGACAAGTTTCCATTGTGATCCCGCTGACAAATGAAAAAGGATGAGGTTACTCCTCCAAGTGAGCGCACGGTTAGGAAGGCGAGGGACGGGCAATGGGCGCGCTGCAATCAGCTGCTTAGCAGGCACAGGAGAGTAAGAACGCTCTATTAATTATTAAATAACGACCCGGGCCGCGCCATGATAGATAACATCCAATCTATTCCATGCATTGAGGCAATTGAAGCTAATCTACAGCAAAGGCCAGGGCTCTCCGTCACTTTCACTGGGGCATGTTTAACCGCGCACCGCCTCATGCATGGTCTGGGGAGAGCTTCATTAACATCTAATGAGGTGCAGGGCGCACCCTGCGTTCCGGTATTCGCACGTCAGGTTGTGGACAAGCAGTAATAATCATTATGTGTACGGGTACACACGCGTGTACATTTCACTGCACATGACAGATCTGGTAAATAACATTACTACGGATTAGCCGCGATGTTCTGGTGGAAATTACTCCACGACGTGGCCTCCATTTGCCTGACGGATTTCAGAATGCGACTAATAATCAGTGTGCGGATGGTGAGAAAAACATCCGACAGTCCCTCGCCCACATCATAGAGGGGACCCCAACTCTCAGCACCCCCTATAAGCTGGCGTAGCGGTCACTCTACACAGGCCCACAGCTCTGCATCACCAGTATGAGGGGTCCTCGTGTACCTGCCAGAATTCTGCAGGGACAAAAAACGCACCAAGTGACGCAGATTTCATCCTGCAGCGCAGGACAAGTTATTTGCGTTTCCCGCTTTAGCGGTTTTCTACAGGGTGTGGATGAGAATTGTTGCGACTGTAAAATCCTGCGGCATTTCCGCATTACCGCTAGGGCTACACGACAACATGTGTCACGTGACAATTTTCATAATGATAGTCTACAGTAGACAAATCTTGGATGGATTTTTTGCTAGTATCGCGTTGCAGTCGTCGCACGTTGCTGTGCGACACTGTAGACCATCATTATAAAGATTGTCGCACGACACACGTCGTTGTGTAGCCCTAGCCTAAACCTGCCACAGAAAACACGCAGCGTATCTGTCCTGTTTAGGGTGCGTTCACACGCAGAGAAATTTAATTGCAGAAAAGAATGGGGCTGATTTGGCGTTCAGCACATGGATATCTGCAAGTCCCATTGACGGGAATAGAACGGATTGTCAGCAAACACAATCTTCCATGAGTGAATGCACCCTTAAAGGGGTTCTCCGAGATTTTCTGACTGATCGACAAGGCAGTGACGCTCCAGTGAGCGCCGGGCTTTCTCTCAGCTTTCCTTAGGCCAGTGACGTCAGGTTCATCGGTCTTGTGGCCTGGGAGCAGCTCAGCCCCACAGAAGTGAACGGGACTGAGTGCAATGCCGAGCACGGCCACCATACAACGTACGGCGCTACAAGTCCGCAGTACTCACAGGAGCGCCGCTGCCTGCTCAAACAGCTGATCAGCAGAGGTCCCAGGTGTCGGACCCCCACCCCTCAGGTAATCAGTAACAAAATGAAAATCTCAGAAAATCCTTATAGGCTACCTGCACACGGTGAGGATTTGTATGCAGAAAAAAAAAAATGGCACATAAATCCACACTACATATCACAGTTTTTATGCATTTTTTTTTTTTTTTACGGATTTCCTGTTTACATTAACAACTCCACTGAAGTCTATGGGGAAAACCACTATAAATAAGGTGACATTTTAAAATCCACACATAAAAAAATCGGCAAAGTGTGCATGAGATTTGGCAAATGTTATTTATTTTGCTGGTTCCGTATTGCTTTTTTTTTTTTTCCTGCACAAAAATCCACATGGAAAAACCGTGCATAATCTGCATCGTGTGCACTTATCCTTAGGCTACTCTCACACTGGCGCTTTGGCTTTCCGTTTGCCAGATCTGTTCAGGGCTCTCACAAGTGTCCAAAACGGATCAGTTTAGCCCTAATGCATTCTGAATGGAAGAGGATCCGCTCAGAACGCGTCAGTCTCCATTCAGCTCTGGAGGCCGCCTGCAGCGTTTTAGTGTCCGCCTGACGAAACAGAGCCAAACGGATCCATCCTGACACACAATCTAAGTCAATGGGGACAGATCCGTTTTCTCTGACACAATCTGGTACAATAGAAAACAGATCCGTCCTCCATTGACTTTTAATTGTGTTCAAGACGGATCCGTCCTGGCTATAGAAGACATAATACAACCGGATCCGTTCATGACGGATGCATGCGGTTGTATTATTGTAATGGAAGCGTTTTTGCAGACCCATGACGGATCCGCAAAAAACGCTAGTGTGAAAATAGCCTTAGATGTTCCATTAACATCTGCACGTCAGCTCAATTCCCGCTGCAGATTTTTTCCCGCAGCTTGTGTATGAGCCCTGTTAAAATCGCATCCACTATGGTACTGTAATATGCTGGTGATATTCCAGATGAGAGGATCCACTGGGCACGTGTGTGCCGATCTAATGACCAATCGTTTAGGTGCAGATTTCGGAATCTGCGTGAAGCCGGCCATTCTCCTCTCTTGTAGACCTCCGTAGTACAACATGCCATGGAAAAAGCCGCAAATCCTCTCCAGTCCATGAGGAATAAACCTTATGCGCCGCCATAAGGTACAATCCAGGTCCATCGATTTCTATATACGAAGTGTTTTACGGATCTGCAACATGGCGGCGTGCACCAGTCCTCATACTGGTTCCTCTTTTCTCAGGTCACGTGATATAAAGGTAACAATAAAGGCGCCTTCACACACGGCAGATTTTTTGGCACTAAATTTCTGCAACTGAAAACCGATTCCATTTGAATGAATTTTCTGCATCAGTATCTGGCAGGTGTGAAGCGTCTCAGAGGAGACCGTTGACACGTCCGCGGCATTAACATCTGCACTTTACTTTTACCCTGCTGTTCTGACATTACCTGAGACGAATCATCACCCAAATCTCATTAAAAACAGACACAGGTAAGGGGTCCAGGACTGTGCACAGGGCACGGGGAAGCGGTCTCCGGTGACAGCCGGCGTGTGGGGAGTGAAGGACGCCGGGTACGCCGCATGCAAATTTAATTTCAGAATCAGGGACTCTCTCTCCAAAGAGGTTTGTCGCCTTTGAGCCCTTCTCCTTGTTACATATGTAGCAGCCTCATTGAACCTGACATGTCAAATTCAGGCCATTTGTGCAAAATCTCCCTTTAATAATACCGTTTCATTTCCCTCAAATGAGACTTGAATGCATGTAAAATGGAAAAGGATATTTAAACTCTAACATTAGGCAGATGTGTGTAGCCAGGGGCCGAGCGAATATATGAGATTCTGGAGTGCTTAACGCCTTGTAGCTGCTCGCCGAGAATGTGTCACCAATTGCATTATTTTCCTCCCAGCTCCCACTTTAAGCCAAAAATGTAAATTGAAAAAGAAGAAAGAAAAAAAAAAGGGAAAAAAGGAAATTTGTAGGCTGAATCTTTAACCCTGTAGATGCTGCAGACAATGCAGAATTTGAATGCTGATATTTAGGGCGACTTCTCGCGGCACAATTAGCGACATTTGTCCCCCCCCCCTTTTTAGTTGTTAAGGCCTTTATTGCGGGTGAGATAAGCCTGGCACTAAGGTCTCCGCACATCCAGACATGGCACTCGTCCTGTGAAGTTGTGTTAGACCACAGCTTATCAATGTGAACGCCAACCTGTGCGGCTCACGTGGAATCGTATGCACAGGCCAGACTTTGTGGCCGCAGAAATCCCGGTGTCGCCGGCACATAACGCAGTGCACAGGACTCCAGCAGGCTAGCAGTGATATTATCGCCAGTGTGATCATCGGAAACTCGCCTTAGAGCCCGACCTAAAGCATGATGGACAAGCCTCGATTCCCACAGACTGGTCTGTAGCTTATAGTCCTCACAGGACGCTGCCAGAGTCCTAGTATAGATGAAGCCTGTTCAGAACTCCCCGATCAGTAAACCTCGTCCGGCACTCGGCGGACCCCTAACATTATCATACGACTACTCGGACCAGGTGCGTTGCTGTGTACGGGCTGGAGAATTCCAAGGCGCTCTGCGTGTGCGATACACGGCCTATACGGCTAGGACCACATCTGTTAGACGCCATGCCACCCAACGATCGACCTGTTGTCAGAAATCCAACAAATGGAAAGAGAGCTGAGATTTGACTAGGTATATTTTTTTCAAATTGCCATGTAGCCGAAACCTATGAAGGAAACTTCTTGTGAAACGCACATCGGTTTGTGCTGCATTCAGGGTGCGCTCCTGGTTTGGGTCAGTAGCGCGCACCACAATGAGGAATATGGCGCACGTTACACCACTAAGGTCACGAAGGCTACATGCCCAGTATGGAATAGTACTATCAGCAGCTATCCGGCCATGGGATGTTCCAGGTGCACCACAATGAGGAATACGGCGCACGTTACACCACTAAGGTCACGAAGGCTACATGCCCAGTATGGAATAGTACTATCAGCAGCTATCCGGCCATGGGATGTTCCAGGTGCACAGAATCCACCCCAGAATCGATGCAGAACACAATCCAGCTCCACTGGAATGAAAATTAAAATCTCTTGCTCCTTTATTTAGAACATTCAAATTCACAAGTAACGGTAGTGAGTACAAGTGACGCATTTCAATGGACCTTAATCATAACATGTACGAAACGCGTCATTTGTACTCACTACCTTATTTTGCACATGGCAAGTATACAGGGGGCAGGTGTATTACAAGGTGTCAGCCTTTACTCCCGGATAAATGTCATGATGTGACGTGACCCGCCGCGCTGTGATAATGCCCGGTGCCCTCCTGACATCACCTTCTCTCCAGCCTCCAAGTTCCTGACCTGCTGTAATTCTGTTATAGACATAGGCCAAAGTGTCGCTCTTAGCAGCGTACAGACACCCCTGCTCCACGCCCTCCCAGCTCATGGACTCCTCGCACCCAGGCGGTGGTTAAGCCATAGAAAGATCATTTTGTTCAACACCTTAATCATCTGTTCTTGGAAATGCTATTTACCCCTCATCTCATGCGCCTCCATTCTCCTGCCAGCGCGTGTCAGCCTCCGCCGGGCTGCGAGCGGAAAGTGCTGCGTCAGGTTTCTGGCACAGGTTGTGCTCTGCCTTCACATCGCTGAGTGGCAGAGGAAGCACCTGAACCTGACGGAGCAGCCAGAAAACTCTTGGCTCCACAGCTGCGCAGACCATGAATCTTCAGGGCCCGGCACGAGCAGGAAGAGCTGGCTCCAGACCCATTACTGCCAGATCTTCATAGTAATTCATGCCTTCTTCCTTTAGCTGCTTGGCTTTGGGTAAGGTAAACCGACCACTCGTGAGGTAGGACTGGGTTCAGACTGGAACATTCAGCACGGATACGTCTCATCCCAGTAAAAGCAATAAGCTAAAACAGTATTCCCCGAACAGTTTCCCATTGGAATCCATTTCACCAGAAATATAGCGGCTGCTGGTGGGTCAGACCTGAAAGGGAGAAATATAAAATATATCCATGAGTGTCAGCTGTGCGCTCCAAGTCTCTGCGCCTGTAGGGTTAATGGGCCCCATTCTTAATCTATGTTTTATAAGCACAGATTGTACCCCTCTTATAATAGGTGGCCCAGACGCCTCCAGGATCTGTTGGATGTCTGTACTGTGTGCGGTCACCTCATCGTCCAGGAATACGCTGCTCCTCTCATTCATCTTATAGCGCCGATTTATCTGCCATCTAGTGGAGAGAAAGTGAAGTGCGGCCCAGGAACCCTGACTGATACATTATGGGCAATTATACTAATAGTCTTGATTCTTTTTTACTTTATTCTTTACTTTTTTTCATCAGCAAATAAATTGGAGAAGAACCAGGGGAACACGTGCAGTAAAGTCTCCTCATACACCGCATGTCCTAAAAAACAGGGAAGGGAGGTGTATTGGAAAGCTTCATGTCAAAGGGAAAGTCAGGCCTAGGGGGCGACAAACCCCAATCCTTGTAACCTATGGCCAGGGGCAGATTGGCCATAGACCTTGGCCATGACTGAAGAACCTCCCATAGGCAAAGCTTTCAGAGGAGAAATCCACAAGTGTAATGACAGCAGTAATCCGGTCAGACGCAGTGACCACTGCAGATACACTCATGTCACCACAAGCAGAATCAATGGAGAAGGCGCCATCGTGTCCCTGGTCCAGGAGAAAGGGCAGCACATGGGCCGGCAGGCTAATACTTATTACTATTCATTTATCAGTCACAGTCTCCATTGGGGCTCACAATCTAAATTCCAAATTAACCCATTAGTTGTTTCTTTTTCTTTGGAATCTGGGAGGAAACATGGAGAGAACATACCAACTCCATGCAAAGTTTGCCCTTTGTCATATTCAGACCCAGGACCGAACTACTCCAAAGCAAGAGTGCCACGACAGAGCCACCATGCTGATCTCCTCTTCCTAGGAGCATGGACATGCACTGATCTACCCTTTCATGGCCCTAGAGACCACAGACCATTCTCTTTCTGCTTGACCCCCAGGGGCCCACTCCAGTTTCCTCATATTTAGTTACTGGGAACCTGCATTGACTTCAACTTCCTCCCTGGGAGCCACACTGATTTCTTCTTCCCTGGGAGCCACACTGATTTCTTCTATCTTGGTCCCTGGGAGCCACACTGATTTCTTATATCTTGGTCCCTGGGAGCCACACTGATTTCTTCTTCCACGGTCCCTGGGAGCCACACTGATTTCTTCTATCTTGGTCCCTGGGAGCCACACTGATTTCTTCTTCCACGGTCCCTGGGAGCCACACTGATTTCTTCTTCCACGGTCCCTGGGAGCCACACTGATTTCTTCTATCTTGGTCCCTGGGAGCCACACTGATTTCTTCTTCCACGGTCCCTGGGAGCCACACTGATTTCTTCTTCCCTGGTAGCCACACTGATTTCTTCTATCTTGGTCCCTGGGAGCCACACTGATTTCTTCTATCTTGGTCCCTGGGAGCCACACTGATTTCTTCTATCTTGGTCCCTGGGAGCCTCACTGATTTCTTATATCTTGGTCCCTGGGAGCCACACTGATTTCTTCTTCCTTGTTCCCTGGGAGCCATGCCGATTTCTTCTATCTTGGTCCCTGGGAGCCACACTGATTTCTTCTATCTTGGTCCCTGGGAGCCACACTGATTTCTTCTTCCTTGTTCCCTGGGAGCCATGCCAATTTCTTCTATCTTGGTCCCTGGGAGCCACACTGATTTCTTCTTCCTTGGTCCCTGGGAGCCATGCCGATTTCTTCTATCTTGGTCCCTGGGAGCCACACTGATTTCTTCTATCTTGGTCCCTGGGAGCCACACTGATTTCTTCTATCTTGGTCCCTGGGAGCCACACTGATTTCTTCTATCTTGGTCCCTGGGAGCCACACTGATTTCTTCTATCTTGGTCCCTGGGAGCCACACTGATTTCTTCTATCTTGGTCCCTGGGAGCCACACTGATTTCTTCTTCCTTGTTCCCTGGGAGCCATGCTAATTTCTTCTTCCTTGTTCCCTGGGAGCCGCAGTGATCAGCTGGTCCCTGAGGGCCCAGATTGATCTCCCCTTCCCCGGAAACCCCGCTCATATCACTGCCTGGCTGCCCTCTCATCCGCTGTCTCCTGCCTCATGTGTTTCCTCCATCAGATGACGCTGCGTTAAGTATTCGCCTCTGATTTCACCGTGTTACTTCCCAACCCTTTTATGTCAAAGTGACACCTCCAAGTTGACTGCTTCTAAAATGCCCCTTGGCACTTGCTGACACTGTGGATCTGCACAGCAAGTTAAAATCCCACCTGATCAATACAGAGACAAGGCAGTCCGGCCGGCCGCTCGATATTTTTTTATCTGTCTTCAGCCCAGTCCTGCTGATGACATCCCCCCTTCTCCTACAAAGACACTCAAGGGCATTAGACCCTTGCAATGCTGCATTTTATATTTTAGAAATTTTCAGAAGCCTTCAAGAAAAAAAATGTTGACTGTCTTGGCCTTTACTTAATAAGATCCTTATGATTTATATCAATTTTTAATTGAAAAAATTTGCGAATTAATTGATTTTTGGGGCTTGCCAATTAACGTTGTAATTGGGTGCGTGATAAATTTAGCTGCATTTCTGCTGGCGACCCTTTCCGTGCTCCATCCCCCGTGCATCGTGACGGCGAGGGTAATGGGTGCATTTGGATGATGCAGGGGAGAAAGGAAGAGTGAGACATATTTAAGATGCCACCAGTTCTGTCCTCTATAATTTAAGGGGGGAGTACATGAAAGCTAATAAGGACCGCGCTGACAAGCTGGGACGCTGGTGACACCACGGGGCATAAATTCAACGGCGAGCGGACACAGAGCACAGACAATTAACCCCATCATTGCTGAAGGCATTCACAGGTTGACGAGTGTGTAGGTTAATTCTGCCTGAGGAGCGACCCGTCCCCTGAAAATATGGGAATTCTGTCATGTGTAGTCTACGCAATATTGTAATAATTCGTACATTATGCCTTCCATTTCAACGTATGTGATATTATGCGACACCGATAATAAAAGGCGGATTAGGAACGCAAGAACTTACAGTCTAATATGGAAATGTGACGGAGACTCTTACTAAAGGGGAAGGATTTCCCTACGGCTCTTTTCTAAACCTCTGCTGAAATCCATTTTCAATAACAATATTGGGTAAGATTTCTGCCACCACAAGACACATCCAATTTCTTGCACTGTAGCACTCGCTTATTTGGGAAGGATGTGTTCATCCTGGGTTATGAATAGAATACTAGGAGCACAGTAAAGACCGACAATACAGAAGGAGAATTGGACCTTTCTGCAGTCACATTTCGGGTCTGGGGAGAGTTGGCCATTAGTGGCAGTCAACCTGCATTTATTAAAAATGTAAAACCAATAGGTAAGACTGCTCCGAGGTCTCAGGCCGGATTTTCCTCTTTTGTCCCAGGCGTACACCACATTTATAAAGCGTGTAACTTCCAAAAACCAGTTGTCTGGCCCGTGACGGATCAGAGCTGGTGACCAGTGGGCCTTGTAATCTTTATGGTTTTCGCTGGTGCACTCAGATTTATTCAATGACCTTGCAACCTTTTGCAGATTTGGCGCATGTCTGGTAAAAATTGCATCATTCTACATAAATGTGCTCCATTGTGCTCGTTAGATCCTGCAGCTGCTTCTCCGTGACTTCAGGGTCAGGTCATTATAGAATCAGATCATAATTTGGATTTTTCCCGATTTCCAGGCCCTCTGTAGACACTCGTCTTTATTAACACCTTCCAGGCAGCTCAAGAACCTGCACACTTATCATGTGATAACGAGGCAGCGAGCGGGCGGCCCGGCAGCAGAGGACAGGTGAGGTGACAGCTGTCACCCCACGCTCCGCTCCAGGCAGATCAAGATGTGTTTGAACCTTGAGATCTGGAGCCGAGATCTTCCTCCATCCGGAGATTTCTCTACAAGAAGCCTCATTACACCTTCAGTTTGCTGAGGCTTGGGCAGATTTTCAGTGCGACTTAGCTTAATCCCCGCGTGGGCCTCCTGTAAACCAGGCAGATCAGGCCGGATAACTCCCTATATCCCAGCGTCTCGTCTACTAAAACGACGCGTCTCAAGGCCGCGGCCACTCCGGGAGGAGAATGGAAAACTTGTTCAGAACCTCCTGTTCCATAAACGTTTTACAGTTCCTTGGGATTTACGCCACAATCTCTTCACAAGAATTATTTCATCAGATTTGATACCGAAATCAATATATATATTTTTTTTTATTTTCTTTTTGCTACTGGTTGATTTGAGGCGTCTGGTGAAATCGGACGCACGGGTTACCGCAGTGGAGGCACAAAATAAAAGGTCTAAGACGTGCAGTAAAGGCGGCCATACACCGTACGATTCATAATGAGCCTTCACAGCAATTATTAATGCATCAGTCCAGGCGTTATAAGCGTTCCCCATATTGTAGATTCCCCACAATCAGCTGTGCACACCCTCACCGAAATCAGTGGTCCCCCGAGGACCCGAGCAGTCCCCCGAGGAGTCCCCAAGAGATGCTATAATATATATAAATCTGTGCACCACATTCAGATGAATGGAAATTATTTCAGTTGCAGAAATGTCGGCAATATATCGGCCACATCTGAACGTCCCCTTACGGGGGAGTATACCTCCAGAATACGGCAGCACGCGGAGTGCCCACACCCCTACACGCCTTCCTTAAGTCTCTCGCTTTCTATGATATGGGGGGGGGGGTATATGTAAATAATATTTAAGGCGCAGTGAATGGCAGGATATCTCCATCCAGTGCACACCGCGGAGCAGGGAAGCGGATTCATTTGTGCTTTCGTGTTCCAATCATTTAGCGAGCACAGCAGAGGCCGCTGATACATTGACATAATAAGGCCCGGCATGAAACAAATAATCTTATAGTCTTTTATTAGCCATTTGTGCCTCTTGATAAATAGCCTCCTGCGCGTGTAATGGCCGCATTGTATCAGCCGCACCGATCTCCCGCTAACACGACGTGTAACAACAAATTGCTTTAACATCATTTGCGCCAGTTATGGATTGAAATGGCAGCGGCGCCTGACGTTAAGTGGATTCTTCAATTTTCTATGTTTTTTTTTATTATTATGTTATAATTGAATTATATGAATTTGAACACAGGCTTCTCAAAAAGAGGCATCCAATAAAGAATGCCAAGGCGATTTGTCATCGGCAGATGATGAGGAGCGCCCGCGCTTTGGCGCCAGTCGGTGCTGTCTTGGAAACATCCAACTATAAATCTGAGAAATGCTGCAAGTAACATGGGGAAGGGGTCAATTATGTAGGGCATTAGCTCCCTGATCCTCTCAGTAATACTGTAGCCTCACCTTTTCAGGTGCCACCCTGCGCTGGGTCACCCAGAAAAACCTACCGGTATACTGCTGCAATATGGGTTGGAGAGGGGGGAATATATATATATATATATCTATATATATATATATATATATATATATATATATATATATATACATATAAAATAAAAAAACACACACACCAGGCAGATTTTGTAGAAATGTCTGCGACTGTCCCATTCATCTGAGTATCTCTTCACGTGTGCAAAATGTACAAATGTACGGCTCCGCTGTGTGTGAATTCACCTGATGACTGACAATTCCCTTGCATGTTTCCAAGTGTCAATCTTAACTGCAGTTCTGGAGTTCTATTCATGAAACACTCTGCTTAGGATGGACAGCGCTGCAGGCGCTAACCCGGTAAGGGAGCCTGGAAGTGTCGAAGGCTATAAATGATGAGATGAATCCGGTGCGACGCTCTAGTAATCCGTGTACATGTAGTGCAGACGTATTGCTATAGTGCTGCAGGATAATCGGATGTAATGGTCAGCCTTTCCAGGCTTATCCATAATGTCTGTGAGTGGCCCCTCTGTTGTACAGCCTGTGGCCCCTCATAGGAAGTCACCTGTACATCCATCAGACCATTAGGATGAGTTTGCCATCAGGGCAGGAGCGGACGGTGTCTGTGTATTATCTGGTGTGATGCGTGTCCCTCTCGCTGCCTTGGCCTTATCAATCACACAGGGAAGAACCTGCTTCTTGTCGCTGAGGAGGAAGATGAAGGGCAGACCCTTATCCCTGTGAAAAGATGAGCCACCCACATGTCTGTGCTATATACAGTAGATTCATGGCAAAGCTGGGTGACAACCAGTACAGCAGCCGGAACACCAACCAGGGGCGTCACCCAGCTTTCCTAAGGTCCAGAAAGGCAAATGTTTCTTACTATGGACTGATAAGAAGCCATGCAGCTTTCCCGGGTGCAGATAGAGTTAGGACTGTGTCCCTTTCGTTGCCGTGATCCGGTTCAGGCCGCAGCCGCTCCCAGTAAATTGTCCTGAACGGTTCATTATTCGATGCCAGCTCTGCAATTCTATGGGCAGCTGTTAATTACAGGTAAAAACAGCAGAGATTAAAAAACGCAGAAGGGAAGTCGTCTCCTCTAATAAACTGGCGACTAATTCCCCAAACAGATTAAAACAAACGCTAAGTTATGGGGGGAAAAAAGGGCCGGCGGTAATTATCATATTTTATTAGTACGCTGGGCAGCGGTTTTTATTTTCAAAGGATAACTCGGTGTAAATCATCTTAATTAAAAGTGTCGTGCCAGGCGCTGGGCATCATACGTGCTAACTCATTTCCTGTGCACATGTTATAATTTAAACCGCGTGTATCACTGGGGCGTGGAGCCGGGCCGCTGGATGCTGGGATGGGCTATTACTATGTAAATGGGTCATTATCTCCAGGCCCTGCCCGAGGACGTGATTAACGGGGGGCTCCGCCGATGCCGAATGAGCTCGCTTTCTATCCTGTAGAATATTAATTTTAGAAAGCTGGAGCCCCCATTCTCTGCAATCTACTGCCACTGGGCTGGGAGAAGCACCCTCACTTATTACTACGATCACAAACCCATGACCTGTGGTTGTAGTGACTGTGATACTATGCACTAAGGGGGGGATGCTGGGAGTGATAGTTCAGAGCAAGAGTTCCACTTATTGCCCCCATAGCAACCCATCAGATCACTGCTGCGACTGACTGGTGGGGCTGGTCGGGATAGATGGCACCTTCCATCGACAGCTTTTATAGACGTAGCGGATATTGGGGCCGATTATTAGATGAAAGGACACATTATACATCACATATTATTGTACCCGCTAATGCGTCACCACTGAACCATGTTAACGACATCAGACGGCAGTAACACAGAGCAATAACGAGCGGCCGCTTGGTGTACTGCGGACCCCCCAAACACATGACAATCATTATAAAAATAAAAATAAATCTTCATTGCTGTAACACAAACATTAGCGCCATCCGCAGCAGGAACAGCCATATCTTCCTGCAGATTGTAGTAACTGAGCCACAGAGCTAGCACTCTACATCAACAGATGTCTACAATCTACAACACCCCTGACTGGATTGAATCAATTTTCTGGGTGCGACTGGACTATACGTAAACCTTCATCAGCTAGTTGTTCTAAGAATCCGGTTCCAGTGTATGCTCCTCCCCATTGTTGAGGCCCCTCCCCATTATTGAGGCTCCTCCCCAAGCCCATGAGCAGCAGTTATCCTCATGGGTTGTCCAGTTGCTTGTAGATTATAATTGTTCTGTCCTCAGAGCTCAATCTGCTGAGCTTATGCTTATACACAGGAGCCAATATGAACAAGCAGAGATGCAGTGTAAAGCACAGAGGAAATACATTGTGGCCTCTATAAGACAGGACATTCATTTCATTTATTGTACACAGTGCAACTAAGCCGGAGTCACTGGTCACAGCGGCCTCATGGAGAACAGAAAAACGGCCAAAAAAGAGTAGGCCTCTCTGGGTGTTTATCTGTGCACAGGACACAGCGATGGTCGGGGACGCCATCGTGTAATGGAGTCCGAGGTGGTCTGAAAGCTTATTAACTGGCTATTTCATCCCTCCACAGCTGCAGCTCTGTTACATCAGGGTGAACATATGATCAGTGACTAGCTCAGCTAGATTGTCTATTGAAGAAGTCTGAAACAGTCCAGAGTCCCCCCTCCTGCCTGGTTACGGCTCTGTTCCTCCATACTTTGCACTGCAGGCCTCATCTAGCTCCAGCTTAGCTGCACTGTCTATTGGAGTCTGCGGTGGTCTGAAATCCATATCAGAACTGTCGGCTGCTGTTTTCCTCTCCACCTATGACCAGCGACCCCAGCTCAGAGGCAGTGTCCGTTGGAGTCTGCGGTGGTCTGAAATCCATATCAGAACTGTCGGCTGCTGTTTTCCTCTCCACCTATGATCAGCGACCCCAGCTCAGAGGCAGGGTCTGTTGGTGTCTGCGGTGGTCTGAAATCCATATCAGAACTGTCGGCTGCTGTTTTCCTCTCCACCTATGACCAGCGACCCCAGCTCAGAGGCAGTGTCTGTTGGTGTCTGCGGTGGTCTGAAATCCTTATCAGAACTGTCGGCTGCTGTTTTTCCTGTCCACCTATGTTCAGCGACCCCAGCTCAGAGGCAGTGTCTGTTGGTGTCTGCGGTGGTCTGAAATCCATATCAGAACTGTCGGCTGCTGTTTTCCTCTCCACCTATTACCAGCGACCCCAGCTCAGAGGCAGGGTCTGTTGGTGTCTGCGGTGGTCTGAAATCCATATCAGAACTGTCGGCTGCTGTTTTCCTCTCCACCTATGATCAGCGACCCCAGCTCAGAGGCAGTGTCTGTTGGTGTCTGCGGTGGTCTGAAATCCATATCAGAACTGTCGGCTGCTGTTTTCCTCTCCACCTATGATCAGCGACCCCAGCTCAGAGGCAGGGTCTGTTGGTGTCTGCGGTGGTCTGAAATCCATATCAGAACTGTCGGCTGCTGTTTTCCTCTCCACCTATTACCAGCGACCCCAGCTCAGAGGCAGGGTCTGTTGGTGTCTGCGGTGGTCTGAAATCCATATCAGAACTGTCGGCTGCTGTTTTCCTCTCCACCTATGATCAGCGACCCCAGCTCAGAGGCAGGGTCTGTTGGTGTCTGCGGTGGTCTGAAATCCATATCAGAACTGTCGGCTGCTGTTTTCCTCTCCACCTATGATCAGCGACCCCAGCTCAGAGGCAGTGTCTGTTGGTGTCTGCGGTGGTCTGAAATCCATATCAGAACTGTCGGCTGCTGTTTTCCTCTCCACCTATGACCAGCGACCCCAGCTCAGAGGCAGTGTCTGTTGGTGTCTGCGGTGGTCTGAAATCCTTATCAGAACTGTCGGCTGCTGTTTTTCCTGTCCACCTATGTTCAGCGACCCCAGCTCAGAGGCAGTGTCTGTTGGTGTCTGCGGTGGTCTGAAATCCATATCAGAACTGTCGGCTGCTGTTTTCCTCTCCACCTATTACCAGCGACCCCAGCTCAGAGGCAGTGTCTGTTGGTGTCTGCGGTGGTCTGAAATCCATATCAGAACTGTCGGCTGCTGTTTTCCTCTCCACCTATGACCAGCGACCCCAGCTCAGAGGCAGTGTCTGTTGGTGTCTGCGGTGGTCTGAAATCCATATCAGAACTGTCGGCTGCTGTTTTTCCTCTCCACCTATGATCAGCGACCCCAGCTCAGAGGCAGTGTCTGTTGGTGTCTGCGGTGGTCTGAAATCCTTATCAGAACTGTCGGCTGCTGTTTTCCTCTCCACCTATGACCAGCGACCCCAGCTCAGAGGCAGTGTCTGTTGGTGTCTGCGGTGGTCTGAAATCCTTATCAGAACTGTCGGCTGCTGTTTTCCTCTCCACCTATGACCAGCGACCCCAGCTCAGAGGCAGGGTCCGTTGGAGTCTGCGGTGGTCTGAAATCCTTATCAGAACTGTCGGCTGCTGTTTTCCTCTCCACCTATGACCAGCGACCCCAGCTCAGAGGCAGTGTCTGTTGGTGTCTGCGGTAGTCAGAAATCCTTATCAGAACTGTCGGCTGCTGTTTTCCTCTCCACCTATGTTCAGCGACCCCAGCTCAGAGGCAGGGTCTGTTGGAGTCTGCGGTGGTCTGAAATCCTTATCAGAACTGTCGGCTGCTGTTTTCCTCTCCACCTATGACCAGCGACCCCAGCTCAGAGGCAGTGTCTGTTGGTGTCTGCGGTGGTCTGAAATCCTTATCAGAACTGTCGGCTGCTGTTTTCCTCTCCACCTATGACCAGCGACCCCAGCTCAGAGGCAGGGTCTGTTGGAGTCTGCGGTGGTCTGAATGGACAGACAAGGCTTCACCAGTGAGGAATGAAATCCGCACAGCAGCTTAGAGCCTCAGTCAGGTAGCCGGACCTGGCATCTGCTAGCCCACACAGGCTTGTTGCTTCTGTAGGGGCCCCCCTCTCCCCTTCTCATTTCAGCACATCCAGCCATCTGCCAAATCAAGGAGCATTAAAGAGAACCAAATTCAATTTCTCCCCCTCAGCCCACCATAGCACCGCTGTTCATAATCCGGGACGAAAGTGCCCTCGACAAAGTGAACATGACAGCGACATTGTCTCTTCTGTCACATCTCATGTGCCGACCGCCTAAAAAGTCTCATAAAAATGTATTTGTGTTGGTGCGGAGTCAGAGGAGGCGGCGGAGCGTTTGAGAGCGCGGCTGTGGTGTATGCGCCCATGGATATTAATACAGACTACATCTGATTTCATATGTCTTCTTCTATTGTAAGCATCTGTTTAGCGCGCCGTCTACTGCTCGCTGCCTGCTCATCCCTGGCTCCCGACTACCGGCTCGCATACCAATCCTGTTATTAAATACCCCTCCCTCCCGGCATTCATTAGGGCCAGGGGGCTACATGTGTCCGACCAGGGGCATGCCCGCTCCGAATGCTCCTACCAACCATCGAATATTTCCAGATCCTTCCGAGCTCCAGGTGCTTTGTGACCTGACAAATTGAATCAGGGAAAAATAATTTATTTCCGCTGCTGTTCACAGCATGTTCGACGGAGAATTTACATCAGAAAGATTACTTTAATAAGCAAAAAAATTACCGCTCAATCCTGTTTGGAGAGGTCGCCTCCAACGTATAATTGTTTCTAATGTAACCTGTCTTATGGGGCGATTTACGTTATTAGATTTCAGGCGTATTGCTCTGGGAATGGCGTTTACGGATAGCTGCCAATAGACCAGGGATTGCTTCTAGCCCAGCACTGTCAGCTGTGACATCATCACCTGCGTTCATGATGTAATGGCTGGCCATTGCTGCCTATTTCGGTGGGATCAGATGACCATCTAATGTGCTTAGACTTTCTCAAGAAGATAGGCCAGTGGATTTCTCCCCTCAGCCAAGCATGCATGTGTATGTGGGGGATCAGGAGAGATGAGCAGTGATGGCAGTCAGTAGGGGCTGGGACATATAGTAGGAGACGTGTCATAATTACGTGTTATAGCGCCGGATTTACTGATTTATTTCTCTGCTCCTTTTATCTGCAGTAAGAACTCCGCACAGAAAGACGCCATGACACCGGGTACGCCAAAGGTGAGTGAGCCTCTTACCTTTATAACTCTATGCCCAGCGTGCAAGGAGAAATACGAGGTGTAGGAGACGGGCGCCGTGCTGAAACCTGCGCCACTTCTCTGCTGATAATAAAATCTAATGACGGTTTGGCGGAGCGTCCCACACGTCGAGGTCCGCCAAACCACAAGAAAGGAATCAATCCTTCTACACCTAAGGCCTCTTTCAGCGTTTTGTGGTCCGTTTTTCACAGATCTGTTGTTCATTTTTTTTCTGTTTCCGTTCCGTTTTTCCGTATGGCATATACAGCAATTACATAAAATTTTGGGCTGGGCATAAAATTTTCAATAGATGGCTCCGCAAAAACGGAACGGATACAGAATACATACAGATGCATTTCCATAGGTGTTCCGATTTTTTTGCGGACCCATTGACTTGAATGGAGCCACGGAACGTGATTTTCTGGCAATAATAGGACATGTTCTATCTTTCAACGGAATGCATACGGAATGGTTCCGTATACGGAAGGAAAAAAACGGCCCGTAAACGGGGGGGGGGGGGGGGGGGAAGAAAATGGTTGTGTGAAAGAGGCTCAAGTGTGTATGGAAGGTCAGCTTCTTTCCGGCTTAGCAGGGGTTAAGCCTCTCTAGATCCATATCTCCACTTTCCCCTGGTGATTTGTCAGCGTGCGCAGATCGCCACCATTACAGAAAGCATCTGATTGCTATCACTAAGTGGATCCGAGCACGAGAGCAGAAAGGATTAAGATAGTGTTAAGTCTCATTTACTTTTAGCGCAATTTCACAGGATATTGCCCCTTCTGACTGCTCCGATGAGAAAAAAGATAATTGTCTGAATCACCGTGAAAAGGCGGCGGCGGCCATATTGGTAGAAGCGACAGGGAGGGACACTGTATAGACTGGGAGATTCGGGAAAGCGGGGAGGGAGTTACATACAATGGACCTGCTGTACAATGTGGACGCGAGGTCCAGTATATAAACTGCTGATCACATCCATACTCCAGGCGGCTCCTCTAAGAAATGACCCCCAGTAATTAGAGAAACGCAGAGAATTCTTTTTACTCTCGCAGAATATTTTTACATTTCTGATAAACCAGTTCTCAGGTGAAGGATTTGCCCATCTCCGTGCGGACGGTGACATTATCCAGACTGACATCCATCACTGAGGAATCATCGCTCCAGACTCCAGGAACGCCCGCAGCTACGTGTTTTAATAGGAACCAGAAAAAATGGGGGAAGCCGAGCGCGCTCTGTAGAGGGTCCCAGATCCTGGCAGGGAACCATTTTAGTTGACAAACAACCTCATCTGTTGCGTGAGGCAGAATTAAACAGGGCCGACGAGTACTAAGCAGAAAGGCCCAGCTGAGCCCCACAGGCCTGTCCGCCGCTCCCCCTTTGTCTTCCTTAAAGGCCGCAGAGCTCCAAGTTCAAGAATCCATCATGAAAAGTGACTCCCTGTGGATCGCCGCTTTCACTGGGCATCAGACGAGGCTTTGAAGATCCTCAGTCTGGAGTATTGAGCCATTTCCAAACTTTCTTATTTACATGGGGGAAAGGCTTTGTTTCAAGTGGCTTCACGCCGTTTGATTCTGACGTCCTCTGATGTCTTCTGTCAGCCTCCATGTCGCTCTTTATCCCTCCTTAAGTAAACATGACACAGAGGGAAGTCTATGCTTGTAGAGAGAGCGGCCCGCTGTCCAGATACAAGAGCACAGTGCCCAACTGTAGGGGGCAGCACAGAGTAATCCCCATGATCGATGTAGAAGCAGCAGCTCCAGGCCTCCAGGACCTTCAGCATGGCAGTAAGCAAAAGGGGGGCTGTACCATGGGATGGACAGACCCAACAGCATGTCCATGTAGGGTGTACATCTTCTGGGCTAGAGGTATGTCCAGGGCTCCAGGACCTTCAGCATGGCAGTAAGCAGAGGGGGGCTGTACCATGGGATGGACAGACCCAACAGCATGTCTGTATAGGGTGTACATCTGCTGGGCTAGATGTATGTCCAGGCCTCCAGGACCTTCAGCACGGCAGTAAGCAGAGGGGGACTGTACCATGGGATGGACAGACCCAACAGCATGTCCATGTAGGGTGTACATCTGCTGGGCTAGATGTATGTCCAGGGCTCCAGGACCTACAGCACGGCAGTAAGCAGAGGGGGGCTGTACCATGGGATGGACAGACCCAACAGCATGTCCGTGTAGTGTGTACATCTGCTGGGCTAGATGTATGTCCAGGCCTCCAGGACCTTCAGCACAGCAGTAAGCAGAGGGGGGCTGTACCATGGGATGGACAGACCCAACAGTATGTCCGTATAGGGTGTACATCTGCTGGGCTAGAGGTATGTCCAGGGCTCCAGGACCTTCAGCATGGCAGTAAGCAGAGGGGGGCTGTACCATGGGATGGACAGACCCAACAGCATGTCTGTATAGGGTGTACATCTGCTGGGCTAGATGTATGTCCAGGCCTCCAGGACCTTCAGCACAGCAGTAAGCAGAGGGGGGCTGTACCATGGGATGGACAGACCCAACAGCATGTCCGTGTAGGGTGTACATCTGCTGGGCTAGAGGTATGTCCAGGCCTCCAGGACCTTCAGCATGGCAGTAAGCAGAGGGGGACTGTACCATGGGATGGACAGACCCAACAGCATGTCTGTATAGGGTGTACATCTGCTGGGCTAGATGTATGTCCAGGCCTCCAGGACCTTCAGCACGGCAGTAAGCAGAGGGGGACTGTACCATGGGATGGACAGACCCAACAGCATGTCCATGTAGGGTGTACATCTGCTGGGCTAGATGTATGTCCAGGGCTCCAGGACCTACAGCACGGCAGTAAGCAGAGGGGGGCTGTACCATGGGATGGACAGACCCAACAGCATGTCCGTGTAGGGTGTACATCTGCTGGGCTAGAGGTATGTCCAGGCCTCCAGGACCTTCAGCATGGCAGTAAGCAGAGGGGGACTGTTCCATGGGATGGACAGACCCAACAGAATGTCCATATAGGGTGTACATCTGCTGGGCTAGAGGTATGTCCAGGGCTCCAGGACCTTCAGCATGGCAGTAAGCAGAGGGGGGCTGTACCATGGGATGGACAGACCCAACAGTATGTCCGTATAGGGTGTACATCTGCTGGGCTAGAGGTATGTCCAGGCCTCCAGGACCTTCAGCACAGCAGTAAGCAGAGGGGGGCTGTACCATGGGATGGACAGCATGTCCGTGTAGTCTGTACATCTGCTGGGCTAGATGTATGTCCAGGGCTCCTTTGTAGCAGCCATCTTGGTTAGCACCCAGCTTTCCGATGGTCGGCACCAGACAGACCTCGTATAACACCAACAGCTGCCCCAGACTCCAGACCTTGGGCACTACATGAAGCTAGTGGTGAGATGGATGCAGTGTTTCCCATATAGCGTATGCTTCCTGACAACCATCTGAACAGAAATCCCAATCAATGGCGGCTAATTCCAGGAGACACCAACTACCTGCTTAATCATCTTAACTTTCCAAAATCCAGTCTATTACAGCGGCTTCAGAAGATGCCAAAATCCTGAACGTCGGGGCTGCATTACTACAGAACGAGGCAGCTATACCATGCAGGACTTTAGGAAAGATGTGTGACAACCCCTAAAGAAGGAGCAATGGTGGCCATATTGGTTGTCGGACTTTCCTACAAAAAAAGAAAATCACAAAAAAGAACAACTAAAAATCTTAGCATTGACTGGGAGCTTCTCGTCTGTATGTATGCGGCTGTCCCCTCTGCCTGTCATCCGGCAGGTGAAGGGTCCTCCTGGGGAAATCACAAAGAAAAGGCAAGAAATAAATGTATATAAAAGCAAATAAAACCCGCCATCTGTGTTCCTGACATGACGCATTACTCACGGCGTACATCTAAATGATCACAGCTATTAGTATCACTGGAAACACTTCCAGCCGCCGCTAGAGGGGAAGATGGCAGAACATGTCAGCGCGGCACGCCTGTGTTAAGTGATAAGCACCTATTTACAGAGGAGTTAAAGCCCGAACCTCCGCACAGGAAACACTTTGTGCCGAAATAAAAACAAGCCATCGCCGTCTAAAAACAGGGTTATCTGCTGCACTGACAGGTGACACTGATGGATGAGGAAAGGATGTGCCGTCACCGCGCTGCCGCTATAAGGACCCAAAACTCATTGCCTAATGGTGTAAAATGACGGCCCTGCTTTTATCTTAAAGCTGCATTTCAACACAGACTGAAAATTACAGCGTTACACAGTAAAGGCATCAAGATATGGAAGAGACCGCACAGAGATGGTCATAGGTGGAGAGAGCAGAAAGTAGTAGTTACTGTACATAGGAGGCAGTATTATAGCAGTTCTATTCTTGTACATAGGAGGCAGTATTATAGCAGTTCTATTCTTGTACATAGGAGGCAGTATTATAGCAGTTCTATTCTTGTACATAGGAGGCAGTATTATAGCAGTTCTATTCTTGTACATAGGAGGCAGTATTATAGTAGTTATATTCTTGTACATAGGAGGCAGTATTATAGTAGTTATATTCTTGTACATAGGAGGCAGTATTATAGTAGTTATATTCTTGTACATAGGAGGCAGTATTATAGTAGTTATATTCTTGTACATAGGAGGCAGTATTATAGTAGTTATATTCTTGTACATAGGAGCAGTATTATAGTAGTTATATTCTTGTACATAGGAGCAGTATTATAGTAGTTATATTCTTGTACATAGGAGGCAGTATTATAGTAGTTATATTCTTGTACATAGGAGCAGTATTATAGTAGTTATATTCTTGTACATAGGAGCAGTATTATAGTAGTTATATTCTTGTACATAGGAGGCAGTATTATAGTAGTTATACTCTTGTACATAGGAGGCAGTATTATAGTAGTTATACTCTTGTACATAGGAGCAGTATTATAGTAGTTATATTCTTGTACATAGGAGCAGTATTATAGTAGATATATTCTTGTACATAGGAGCAGTATTATAGTAGTTATATTCTTGTACATAGGAGGCAGTATTATAGTAGTTATATTCTTGTACATAGGAGGCAGTATTATAGTAGTTATATTCTTGTACATAGGAACAGTATTATAATAGTTATATTATTGTACATAGGAGGCAGTATTATAGTAGTTATATTCTTGTACATAGGAGCAGTATTATAGTAGTGATATTCTTGTACATAGGAGCAGTATTATAGTAGTGATATTCTTGTACATAGGAGGCAGTATTATAGTAGTTATATTCTTGTACATAGGAGGCAGTATTATAGTAGTTATATTCTTGTACATAGGAGGCAGTATTATAGTAGTTATATTCTTGTACATAGGAGCAGTATTATAGTAGTTATATTCTTGTACATAGGAGCAGTATTATAGTAGTTATATTCTTGTACATAGGAGGCAGTATTATAGTAGTTATATTCTTGTACATAGGAGGCAGTATTATAGTAGTTATATTCTTGTACATAGGAGGCGTATTATAGTAGTTATATTCTTGTAAATAGGAGCAGTATTATAGTAGTTATATTCTTGTACATAGGAGGCAGTATTATAGTAGTTATATTCTTGTACATAGGAGGCAGTATTATAGTAGTTATACTCTTGTACATAGGAGCAGTATTATAGTAGTTATATTCTTGTACATAGGAGCAGTATTATAGTAGTTATATTCTTGTACATAGGAGCAGTATTATAGTAGTTATATTCTTGTACATAGGAGGCAGTATTCCAGTAGTTATACTGGGGGGTGTTTCCGAGGACCCCAGTTCCTGCAGATAGCCCCTCAGACTATCTGACATCCTGGCTACTTGCACAGTTCAGTGTTCGGTGTAAGGCGAGTGTCACTTGTCCGCTCTCACTCGCTGACAGAAGCGGATGAGACATCACTGCCAGGATAAGGAGTGAAGAGGTGAGGAAAGTGCCCCGCTCGCAATAAATTTATGGCTGTGTTGCCATTAAGGGAAAAATTAGCCGATGGCGGCTATCATATTAAAGGGTGAGAAAGCCGTGAATTACTTTTTTTAAGATCTTATTGCTTACAATGATAATTTTACCTTACAAAAGGCCATTTTTAATGAGTGATACAGAAGGGAAGCCATGATTTACTGCCGACTCTTTCTCACTTTTGTCTTTAATTTTTTTTTAACAAACGCATTTATTCTTTTTTTTTCTCTTGTATTAAAATGCTAATTAAACGCAATGTTTTACATACAGCATGTGCCTCAAATGGATGTTAAGTGGGGGCTACTGCCCCAACCTCTTAGGTATTAGGGTATCTGCCATTACAATTATCACTACGCAACTTTGCAAAACTCCGGCTAGACAGGCGAGTGGGCAGTGTATTAACACAGAACCAGCCAGGTGTACGGGTAATAGTGGCCACACTGGTCGTCACCCAGCTTTACCAGAAACAGATCTACTCCTGCGCTCTTCTCCTTCCATCCAAGACCTTTGGGGGATATACTAGAGTTTCCTGGCTTAAAAAATATGCAACTTTTTAGCTTTTTTCGACTCCCTTGACACTTTTTACATGTCTCTGAATTAATTTCTAGGATCATCCTCCAGTGTTTTTTTTTTTTTTTTTTTTAACCAAGATTAACGTGTGAAACTACACTGTACCAACAAAAAAAATATTTAAAAACGGATCCAAACCTTCTGTGGCTGTGATAGCGACTTAGGCATGGCTACAAACAAGATGTATTTGCTTAATGCGCGTACAATGAAAACAGAAGCAATTTTTCAGAACAGTCCTCATTAAAAAGCTCCTGTTTGTGCATACAGCTCCTGTGCAGGGCTGTGCGTCTCCATAGTAACAGACAACAAGCAGACCTGGTGTAGTTTGATGCTGCACTTCCTTCTCTCCGACCCCAACCTCCTGCTTTGATGCCAAATTTATATTAAGAAAAAGCAGGGGACAGATGGAAGAGAGTACAACTGAAGGATCAGACTGCCCGGGGTTCGTTTGTTCTCCGTTACCATGGAGATGCATAGGTCCGCATCGTACCTGAAAACATAGGACATTTTTATTGAACACTACTTGCAAGGTAGATTCTTTTTAAACTGCAACTTCGCTGCAGCATAGGTAGGTACACAGCCTATAACGGTTCCAGGTGAGAACACGGAGCCCTGGGCTTAATTCCGACTCCCCCTTTAACACCTGATGTTTCTCTCCTCACCGCATAACACGTCTCATCCGATGACTGAAGCACAAATGAAGTAGAATTTTCTGGGCCAGGCTGAGGGGAGTGTGACTTGGCATGAATTGTGCCATACTTAACATGCGAGCTGGATATTTAGGATTGAAGTGCTTTCCACACAATTTAAGAATAGACAGTTTATTAATCTAAACTGCAAGCGCATGTAGAAGAGGCCTGGAGATTGACATCTCCGGGATTAGTTTAGCCCTGTTTTTTCCAGAGGTCATCACCATGGTGCTGGGGAAGAATGCTGAATAAATGGCTCCGACGCTCTTCCCAGGGCCGAGCTCAATGCTGAATACATAACATTTCACTTTCGCCCTCCTGGACCATTTTTCACCAAACAATATTGCAATATGGTCGGTGAGAATGGATTTTCGCTTTGTTGCAGCGTTTTTTTCCCTCCACCTCCTGAGGTACATTCTGCACCTTCGTTTCAGTTATGATAAAACCTGGAGGAAAAGGCTGGGAGGAGAGTTTAATCTGTGTGGGACCTGTAATTACAAGAATCTGTACCAGTTAATGGCATTCAAACCTGCGATCAATGCTTTTTTATGGGTACGCTACATGAAAGATCACTTGGCCGCCCGCAACCCCATTGAGCCGGGAGACGCCGGCAGCGTTAACAAAGATCTTCAGTTTTGACAAATGATCAAACGGGCTTTGCTTTTGGCAGGTGTAATGGCACAATAGAGCGGAGGGCGCACACAAAAATAGTACATAAAAGCTTTGGAATTTTCTGATTTCTTGCCGTTTTACCTGACCTTTCATCTGCCTCCCCAACCCTTGTGTCTCATTCTGCAGTCGGTGTTGTTATCAGCTTCAATCAAGAGAGAAGGGGAATCGCCCACGGCTTCACCTCACTCCACCGACGAGATTCACCACTCGGACAGATACCAGGTGCGCAGCTTATGAAGTACTGGGGGGAAAAAAAGATAAAAAGTGCAAAACGAGCAGTTAATTACTAAGCGGCGGCCATTGAAACCGTTAAGACAGCGGGATAATAGGGTCATTTATTGATACAGCTGGAACTCCACAGACCTTAAATCATCGCTGTCGTGTTGTGGTTTTTTCCTATTACGTTAGATTAATTTCTGTATTATATGATCACAGCCTCAACTTTGTATAGTGAGAGAATAGGCGCACAGACGAGTGCTGCTGCCACATGCATGTTGTCTGCCTGACCGTGAAAACGTCCCCATTGACTTACACTGTGTGCCAGGACGGATCCGTTTTCACTGACACAATCTGGCACAACAGAAACCAGATCCGTCCTCCATTGACTTTCAATGGTGTTCAAGACGGATCCGTTTTGGCTATGTTACAGATAGGCTACTTTCACACTCGCGTTTGGTGCGGAGCCGTCTTGTATCTGCGCAGACGGATCCGCACTGATAATGCAAACGCTCTGTTTGCATTATTCATTCAAAAAAAGTCTAAGTCAAAACGGATCCGTCTTGACTTACATTGAAGGAGCGCTGCTGGATCTGCAGCTGCTTCCAGTAGATGTCACTGTAGAGCCTCCATCCGAATCTGACAACGAGAGAGCGATAGCGACTGGCAGTCTGAAGTTTACACCAGCCGGGAGCTAACGTATACTTCAGCTATAACGGACGCCGGTTTCTAGGGTGCGTTATAGTAAACCCAGCCGCTGTGTTAAAGGGAATCCGTCACCTGCTTTTACCATTTTAAGCGGTCACCATCGCCATGCTCACTAAAGCACCTTATTTCCTGCAGTCGTCTTACTTTATTTCGTTTTGTCCTTTTGATAAAAAAGCCCTTTTTATGATATCCTAATGAGGCTCCAAGGTGCGCAGAGGGGCGCCTGCGCGATCATCACCCTCCTCAGGGCAACAGCCTCAAAAGTCTCACTGGGCATGCGCCGAGCCCAGTGACGTAATCTGAGCGCTGTTGCCCTGAGGAGGTTGACGATCGCGCAGGCGGTACTGCGCCTGCGCGAGATTTCTGGCCGCCAACAGGAAGAAGGACGGGGCATTTCTAGAAGGTAGACGATGACGTGGGGAGGGGGCGGAAACATTTGCCGGGGCCGTGGGAGGTTATTTGAGGATCAGGAGGCGTTCTTGGGATTCAAGTTAAGGCGGGCTGGGCACTGCAGGGGGGCATCAGTGGGCACCAGATAGGAAAAAACGCCCCTCTGGGCACCTTGGAGCCTCATTAGCATATCATGAAAAGGGCTTTTTTTTTTAATCAAAAGGACAAAACGAAATAAAGTAAGACGACGACTGCAGGAAACAAGGTACTTTAGTGAACATGGCGATGGTGACAGCTTAAAATGGGAAAAGCAGGTGACGGATTCCCTTTAAGCCCCGTACCTTTTCTCACTACTTCAAAAAAGTGGAGAGAAGCCTCAAAAGTTCATAATTATTGCTCACACGCGACTCTTTGACATCACAATTGTGGCGTAAAATCTTCGGTAAATGTCCCCCGTGGGTGTAACAGGGAACCTCCTGCTCCCAGACCCCCTTCAGTAAGACCGGAGTGTCTTCCCTGTATAGTCTCCAGAACTCGTGCACTGGGGCTCTGTAGTAAAGTCTTGTGGGCGAACTATTGCAAATACTTTATCTTACGATCTTAAAGACGGCTTATCCCTTATCGTCGCCACTTAATTATCACCGACTGCGGCCACTATCCCCCAATCCAGCTGTAATCAGAGCCGATGATGTCATCAGATCTGCAGAAAGTTTGCTGCCAGGCCCTGTCCAGCACTGAAAGCTGTCAGGCTGGAGAGGGACTGTGTAAATCCAGCGTCACTGCTGGCACTTGGCAGATGGAAGCCGGCCAGCTCGCAGAGTGCTCCGCTTTCTATGCCGCGTCCGTGTCATTACAGCTGGACTGACATGTTTCTGTCCGAGAGCCATTAGTAGCGACAGCTCCGAGGACGTTACATTCTGCAGAGCTGACAACTGTGGAATTGCAATACACTAAAAATAGGGTGGCTGCCGACAGAGGGTGATGGCGGCGCGGCTGTCACCGGACGCACAATGGCTGCAGCGCTCCGCCAAGGTTTAGACCGGGATGTCACATACAAGTCCGTGATCACATCGCTGCAGCAGGATTTCCTCAGACGGTGCAATCGGTTTGTACTAAGCAGCAGCCCCATAATGTCAGGTCCTTCCCTGGCCGCAGATAGGTAAAATGCCAAAATGATGCCGGCCGGAACAGAAATAATGGCGACCACCGCCACAACATAAAACCTTCGCCATTACAGCAGCCCTGCTCGCCGTTAATACGGCGCACTCATATGACGCGAAGGTCAACACGGGAGCGCTTTACGTAGGGGACATCACTTCTCAGTCCTTAGTGAAGGATTATGTTATTTTTAGGAATGTTCCCATTCACTGACTGCAACCAGAGTTTTTAAAAATGATAAAAAATAAAAAAATAAAAAAAAGGTATATTAGAAAGTTGCAGACCTGCTATAATAACTGCTTCCGTGCAGGTTCACACTGAAATACGTGCTGTGGATTTTATCCAAATCCCATCCACGCGCTGCAGAAGCCGCACGGGAACTCGCCAGGGGTGAAGATTTTAAATTCTGGTTATTTTTTTACTGTGGGTTTTCACTACGGATTTAACCTTCTGCAGTGCACCGGGTGAAACCCACAGCAAAATCTGCCTCAACTCATGGGGCAGATTATCACAGAGATACACATCTAGACGCGCCCTTAGAGGGTCCACAGAGTTTTACCCGTGAAACTGCCCCCGTTGCTCCAAGGAGGCCAAAACTGTAGATGGCGTAAGCTTAGCCCGGCCCCTAGACCTGCCCCACATTCACTAAACCTGTAGATGGCGCAAGCTTAGCCCGGCCCCTAGACCTGCACCACATTCACTAAACCTGTAGATGGCGTAAGATTAGCCCGGCCCCTAGACCTGCACCACATTCACTAAACCTGTAGATGGCGTAAGCTTAGCCCGGCCTTTAGACCTGCACCACATTCACTAAGCCTGCAGATGGCGTAAGCTTAGCCTGGCCCGAGACCTGCCCCACATTCGCTAAGCCTGTAGATGGCGTAAGCTTAGCCTGGCCCGAGACCTGCTCCACATTCACTAAGCCTGTAGATGGCGTAAGCTTAGCCCGGCCCTTAGACCTGCACCACATTCACTAAGCCTGTAGATGGCGTAAGCTTAGCTCGGCCCCTAAACCTGCACCACATTTACTATACCTGTAGATGGCGTAAGCTTAGCCCGGCCCCTAGACCTGCACCACATTCCCTAAGCCTGTAGATGGCGTAAGCTTAGCCCGGCCTTTAGACCTGCACCACATTCACTAAGCCTGCAGATGGCGTAAGCTTAGCCTGGCCCGAGACCTGCCCCACATTCGCTAAGCCTGTAGATGGCGTAAGCTTAGCCTGGCCCGAGACCTGCTCCACATTCACTAAGCCTGTAGATGGCGTAAGCTTAGCCCGGCCCTTAGACCTGCACCACATTCACTAAGCCTGTAGATGGCGTAAGCTTAGCTCGGCCCCTAAACCTGCACCACATTTACTATACCTGTAGATGGCGTAAGCTTAGCCCGGCCCCTAGACCTGCACCACATTCACTAAACTTGTAGATGGCGTAAGCTTAGCCCGGCCCCTAGACCTGCACCACATTCACTAAACCTGTAGATGGCGTAAGCTTAGCCCGGCCCCTAGACCTGCACCACATTCACTAAACCTGTAGATGGCGTAAGCTTAGCCCGGCCCTTAGACCTGCACCACATTTACTATACCTGTAGATGGCGTAAGCTTAGCCCGGCCCCTAGACCTGCACCACATTCACTAAACCTGTAGATGGCGTAAGCTTAGCCCGGCCCCTAGACCTGCACCACATTCACTAAACCTGTAGATGGCGTAAGCTTAGCCCGGCCCTTAGACCTGCACCACATTTACTATACCTGTAGATGGCGTAAGCTTAGCCCGGCCCCTAGACCTGCACCACATTCACTAAACCTGTAGATGGCGTAAGCTTAGCCCGGCCCCTAGACCTGCACCACATTCACTAAACCTGTAGATGGCGTAAGCTTAGCCCGGCCCTTAGACCTGCACCACATTTACTATACCTGTAGATGGCGTAAGCTTAGCCCGGCCCCTAGACCTGCACCACATTCACTAAACCTGTAGATGGTGTAAGCTTAGCCCGGCCCCTAGACCTGCACCACATTCACTAAGCCTGTAGATGGCGTAAGCTTAGCCCGGCCTTTAGACCTGCACCACATTCACTAAGCCTGTAGATGGCGTAAGCTTAGCCTGGCCCGAGACCTGCTCCACATTCACTAAGCCTGTAGATGGCGTAAGCTTAGCCCGGCCCTTAGACCTGCACCACATTCACTAAGCCTGTAGATGGCGTAAGCTTAGCCCGGCCCCTAAACCTGCACCACATTCACTAAACCTGTAGATGGCGTAAGCTTAGCCCGGCCCCTAGACCTACACCACATTCACTAAGCCTGTAGATGGTGTAAGCTTAGCCCGGCCCCTAGACCTGCACCACATTTACTATACCTGTAGATGGTGTAAGCTTAGCCCAGCCCCTAGACCTGCCCCACATTTACTAAGCCTGTAGATGGCGTAAGCTTAGCCCGGCCCTAGACCTGCACTACATTCACTAAGCCTGTAGATGGCGTAAGCTTAGCCCAGCCCCTAGACCTGCTCCACATTCACTAAACCTGTAGATGGTGTAAGCTTAGCCCGGCCCCTAGACCTGCAGTACATTCACTAAGCCTGTAGATGGCATAAGCTTAGCCCGGCCCCTAGACCTGCAGTACATTCACTAAGCCTGTAGATGGCATAAGCTTAGCCCGGCCCCTAGACCTGCACTACATTCACTAAGCCTGTAGATGGCATAAGCTTAGCCCGGCCCCTAGACCTGCACTACATTCACTAAGCCTGTAGATGGCGTAAGCTTAGCCCGGTCCCTAGACCTGCCCCACATTTACTAAGCCTGTAGATGGCGTAAGCTTAGCCCGGCCCCTAGACCTGCAGTACATTCACTAAGCCTGTAGATGGTGTAAGCTTAGCCCGGCCCCTAGACCTGCAGTACATTCACTAAGCCTGTAGATGGCATAAGCTTAGCCCGGCCCCTAGACCTGCACTACATTCACTAAGCCTGTAGATGGCGTAAGCTTAGCCTGGCCCGAGACCTGCTCCACATTCACTAAGCCTGTAGATGGCGTAAGCTTAGCCCGGCCCTTAGACCTGCACCACATTCACTAAGCCTGTAGATGGCGTAAGCTTAGCCCGGCCCCTAAACCTGCACCACATTTACTATACCTGTAGATGGCGTAAGCTTAGCCCGGCCCCTAGACCTGCACCACATTCACTAAACCTGTAGATGGCGTAAGCTTAGCCCGGCCCCTAGACCTACACCACATTCACTAAGCCTGTAGATGGTGTAAGCTTAGCCCGGCCCCTAGACCTGCACCACATTTACTATACCTGTAGATGGTGTAAGCTTAGCCCAGCCCCTAGACCTGCCCCACATTAACTAAGCCTGTAGATAGTGTAAGCTTAGCCCGGCCCCTAGACCTGCTCCACATTCACTATACCTGTAGATGGCGTAAGCTTAGCCCAGCCCCTAGACCTGCTCCACATTCACTATACCTGTAGATGGCGTAAGCTTAGCCCGGCCCCTAGACCTGCACCACATTCACTAAACCTGTAGATGGTGTAAGCTTAGCCCGGCCCCTAGACCTGCAGTACATTCACTAAGCCTGTAGATGGCATAAGCGTAGCCCGGCCCCTAGACCTGCAGTACATTCACTAAGCCTGTAGATGGCATAAGCTTAGCCCGGCCCCTAGACCTGCACTACATTCACTAAGCCTGTAGATGGCATAAGCTTAGCCCGGCCCCTAGACCTGCACTACATTCACTAAGCCTGTAGATGGCGTAAGCTTAGCCCGGTCCCTAGACCTGCCCCACATTTACTAAGCCTGTAGATGGCGTAAGCTTAGCCCGGCCCCTAGACCTGCAGTACATTCACTAAGCCTGTAGATGGTGTAAGCTTAGCCCGGCCCCTAGACCTGCAGTACATTCACTAAGCCTGTAGATGGCATAAGCTTAGCCCGGCCCCTAGACCTGCACTACATTCACTAAGCCTGTAGATGGCGTAAGCTTAGCCCGGTTCCTAGACCTGCCCCACATTTACTAAGCCTGTAGATGGCGTAAGCTTAGCCCGGCCCCTAGACCTGCCCCACATTTACTAAGCCTGTAGATGGCGTAAGCTTAGCCAGGCCCCTAGACCTGCAGTACATTCACTAAGCCTGTAGATGGCATAAGCTTAGCCCAGCCCCTAGACCTGCTCCACATTCACTAAGCCTGTAGATGGTGTAAGCTTAGCCCGGCCCGTAGACCTGCCCCACATTCACTAAGCCTGTAGATGACGTAAGCTTAGCCCGGCCCCTACACCTGCTCCACATTCACCAAGCCTGTAGATGGCGTACGCTTAGCCCGGACCCTAGACCTGCCCCACATTCACTAAGCCTGTAGATGGTGTAAGCTTAGCCCGGCCCCTACACCTGCTCCACATTCACTAAGCCTGTAGATGGTGTAAGCTTAGCCCGGCCCCTACACCTGCTCCACATTCACTAAGCCTGTAGATGGCGTACATTTAGCCCGGCCCGTAGACCTGCAGTACATTCACTAAGCCTGTAGATGGCATAAGCTTAGCCCGGCCCCTAGACCTGCCCCACATTCACTAAGCCTGTAGATGGTGTAAGCTTAGCCCGGCCACTAGACCTGCTCCACATTCACTAATCCTGTAGATGGTGTAAGCTTAGCCCGACCCCTAGACCTGTTCCACATTCACTAAGCCTGTAGATGGCGTAAGCTTAGCTCGGCCCCTAGACCTGCCCCACATTCACTAAGCCTGTAGATGGTGTAAGCTTAGCCCGACCCCTAGACCTGCTCCACATTCACTAAGCCTGTAGATAGCGTAAGCTTAGCCCGGACCCTAGACCTGCCCCACATTTACTAAGCCTGTAGATGGTGTAAGCTTAGCCCGGCTCCTACACCTGCTCCACATTCACTAAGCCTGTAGATGGCGTACGCTTAGCCCGGACCCTAGACCTGCCCCACATTCACTAAGCCTGTAGATGGTGTAAACTTAGCCCGGCCCCTAGACCTGCTCCACATTCACTAAGCCTGTAGATGGCGTAAGCTTAGCCCGGCCCCTAGACCTGCCCCACATTCACTAAGCCTGTAGATGGTGTAAGCTTAGCCCGGCCCCTACACCTGCCCCACATTTCTCACAGGGGCTCAGGCTGGAGGATGGACACTATCTCTATTGGTTGGCTTACTTTGTAGCACAATTCTGGTGCTAATTAATGAATCGTAGGCCCCGCCTTTTTCCCTGAAGCTTTTCTGCCTCTCCAACAAGCCCCTCCCCCTTGTCAAGCTTTGTTTGAAGAGTGTAGAAACCATAGATCTGCCAAACAACCAATTTAGACCACTTTTTAGACAGATTTCTGTCCGAGGAACATCAGTAAATCTGGACCATTGTTTGGTTTCTATGCACGTTACAGTCTCCTCACTAGTAGCGCCCCCTGCCGTTTATCCTTCGGGTCCACCTTCTTCTGCATTCAGTGATGGACTGACATGCTCAGTAGCTTCCCTGCTCCCTTCCTACAAGTTTTTGTCCTACAGGATTAGAGGTCCTCCGACTTCAGCAGACAGCATTTATCCTGTAGGCTCTTCCTAATGTATTGTGATTCTCCATGTTGCTTCCTTTGCTGCTTCATTTATTTTTCCATCACATTCTACACGGCTGGTTATGGCCACTGCTGCAGCGCAGATTCGAGGGGGCCGGTACATGAGCTGCTGCGCATGCGTGCCTATGTGTACTCCCACAGTCCCGGCCAGCGCTGTTTCCTACAGTGTGCAAGCACGACCACCACTGGTGGATTATAGGGTGGTCATAACCCCTGGATATGAGCAGTGTATAATGTGATGGAAAAATGAATCCAGCAAAGGAAGCAACATGGAGAATCACAATACATTAGGAAGGGCCTAAAGGATAAATGCCGCCTGCTAAAGTCACAGGACCCCTTTATGTTTCAGCCTATCTGTAGACTACCTTGCTTTGTAGAATCTACAGCCCTTATCTCTGAACTCCTGGCAGCTCAGAAACACCCATTATAGCTTAATTCTTATAAAATTATTACATTATATGTGACTGATATCAGCCGCTCATCGTATAACGCTCCAGCTCTGATATCACCTCCAGACATTACATCACATGTGACTGATATCAGCCGCTTCTCTTATAACGTATCACACATGATGGGATTAGATACAGAAATGGGCAGTATGACACATTACATACATGTCTAAGCAGGCAGTATGATACATTAGGCTTGGATACCTGTCTGAGCAGAGAGTATCACAAATAATAGGCTTCGATAAGGGGTCGGCATCTACTGGCACTCCAGCTTCTGTGAAACTACTACTCCCAGCATACACAGTGGCTGAGCTGCTCTTGTAACTCACATAGAAGTAAATGGAGCATTCTGGGAGTTGTAGTTTCAGAAGAGCCGGAGTTGGGAAGGTTGCTCATTCCTGGCTTAGATACACGTTTCAGCAGTATCACAGACGATAGCATTAGATACAGTGACTCGGAAATCAATATCACACATGACAGGATTAGATACACAGCTCAGCAGGCAGTATCACACAGGATAGGATTAGATACACAGCTCAGCAGACAGTATCACACAGGATAGGATTAGATACACAGCTCAGCAGGCAGTATCACACAGGATAGGATTAGATACACAGCTCAGCAGACAGTATCACACAGGAGAGGATTAGATACACAGCTCAGCAGACAGTATCACACAGGAGAGGATTAGATACACAGCTCAGCAGACAGTATCACACAGGAGAGGATTAGATACACAGCTCAGCAGACAGTATCACACAGGAGAGGATTAGATACACAGCTCAGCAGACAGTATCACACAGGATAGGATTAGATACACAGCTCAGCAGACAGTATCACACAGGAGAGGATTAGATACACAGCTCAGCAGACAGTATCACACAGGAGAGGATTAGATACACAGCTCAGCAGACAGTATCACACAGGATAGGATTAGATACACAGCTCAGCAGACAGTATCACACAGGATTAGATACATAGCTCAGCAGGCAGTATCACACAGGATAGGATTAGATACACCACTCGGCAGGCAGTATCACACATGACAGGATTAGATACACAGCTCAGCAGACAGTATCACACAGGATAGGATTAGATACACAGCTCAGCAGGCAGTATCACACAGGATAGGATTAGATACACCACTCGGCAGGCAGTATCACACATGACAGGATTAGATACATAGCTCAGCAGGCAGTATCACACAGGATAGGATTAGATACACCACTCGGCAGGCAGTATCACACATGACAGGATTAGATACACGTCTCAGTGAGAACACACCCGAGCCGCCTCTTAGATACACGTCTGAGCAGTGTTAGATACAGAAACTCTGTCCCTCAGACTCCCGCTCTGTGAGTCACTCCGCTTCCCGCCTCCCGGTTGTCATGGTGACACTCCTAGCGTGCTCACGTAAACGTGTCTGCAGTTGTTGCGTGTTCTTATCACGTGACTGTAACCAAGATGGCGACTGTTGTGAATGCATTCAGTAGTCTGTGAGGAGCCGTTAGAATCCGTCGCCATCGGCACGGGGGTCGGGAAACGGGTGAAGAGTCCCGTCCAGACCGGGCATGAGAGGCGGCAGCAGGTCCCGGGAGGCCGTTATTTGAGGAGGACGCCTCCTAGTTGCCATGCAGAGTGAGAGCCGCGGCGGCCGCAGAGAGGAAGTAGGTTTGTTTACATCTGCAGCCTGAGGAGGGGGAGCAGGGATCCGCGGCCATCCACCGGCCCCGAGTGTGGCTGCCTGCCGGGCAGTGTGTAACCATGTGCCTCTTGTGTCTCCGCAGACGTTCCTGAGAGTGAGGGCCAACAGGCAGACCCGGCTGAATGGTGAGTGCCCTGCCCCGGGCCTATGGTGCTACCCAGCCCCGGAACCAGTATACACAACGGTGTTACCCCCCCTCCCCCAGGTGTTTACCCAACCCCACCCCCTCCGTCCCCTGTGTATACAATGGTGTAATCCTTGCGCCTATAGCTATATATTGCTGCTCCCATAGCTAGGGGTTATACCATTCTATACCCATAGGTGCAGGGGTTATACCATTCTATACCCATAGGTGCAGGGGTTATACCATTCTATACCCATAGGTGCAGGGGTTATACCGTTCTGTACCCATAGGTGCAGGGGTTATACCGTTCTATACCCATAGGTGCAGGGGTTATACCGTTCTGTACCCATAGGTGCAGGGGTTATACCGTTCTGTACCCATAGGTGCAGGGGTTATACCGTTCTGTACCCATAGGTGCAGGGGTTATACCGTTCTGTACCCATAGGTGCAGGGGTTATACCGTTCTGTACCCATAGGTGCAGGGGTTATACCGTTCTGTACCCATAGGTGCAGGGGTTATACCGTTCTGTACCCATAGGTGCAGGGGTTATACCGTTCTGTACCCATAGGTGCAGGGGTTATACCGTTCTGTACCCATAGGTGCAGGGGTTATACCGTTCTGTACCCATAGGTGCAGGGGTTATACCGTTCTGTACCCATAGGTGCAGGGGTTATACCGTTCTGTACCCATAGGTGCAGGGGTTATACCGTTCTGTACCCATAGGTGCAGGGGTTATACCGTTCTGTACCCATAGGTGCAGGGGTTATACCGTTCTGTACCCATAGGTGCAGGGGTTATACCGTTCTGTACCCATAGGTGCAGGGGTTATACCGTTCTGTACCCATAGGTGCAGGGGTTATACCGTTCTGTACCCATAGGTGCAGGGGTTATACCGTTCTGTACCCATAGGTGCAGGGGTTATACCGTTCTGTACCCATAGGTGCAGGGGTTATACCGTTCTGTACCCATAGGTGCAGGGGTTATACCGTTCTGTACCCATAGGTGCAGGGGTTATACCGTTCTGTACCCATAGGTGCAGGGGTTATACCGTTCTGTACCCATAGGTGCAGGGGTTATACCGTTCTGTACCCATAGGTGCAGGGGTTATACCGTTCTGTACCCATAGGTGCAGGGGTTATACCGTTCTGTACCCATAGGTGCAGGGGTTATACCGTTCTGTACCCATAGGTGCAGGGGTTATACCGTTCTGTACCCATAGGTGCAGGGGTTATACCGTTCTGTACCCATAGGTGCAGGGGTTATACCGTTCTGTACCCATAGGTGCAGGGGTTATACCGTTCTGTACCCATAGGTGCAGGGGTTATACCGTTCTGTACCCATAGGTGCAGGGGTTATACCGTTCTGTACCCATAGGTGCAGGGGTTATACCGTTCTGTACCCATAGGTGCAGGGGTTATACCGTTCTGTACCCATAGGTGCAGGGGTTATACCGTTCTGTACCCATAGGTGCAGGGGTTATACCGTTCTGTACCCATAGGTGCGGGGGTTATACCGTTCTGTACCCATAGGTGCGGGGGTTATACCGTTCTGTACCCATAGGTGCGGGGGTTATACCGTTCTGTACCCATAGGTGCGGGGGTTATACCGTTCTGTACCCATAGGTGCGGGGGTTATACCGTTCTGTACCCATAGGTGCGGGGGTTATACCGTTCTGTACCCATAGGTGCGGGGGTTATACCGTTCTGTACCCATAGGTGCGGGGGTTATACCGTTCTGTACCCATAGGTGCGGGGGTTATACCGTTCTGTACCCATAGGTGCGGGGGTTATACCGTTCTGTACCCATAGGTGCGGGGGTTATACCGTTCTGTACCCATAGGTGCGGGGGTTATACCGTTCTGTACCCATAGGTGCGGGGGTTATACCGTTCTGTACCCATAGGTGCGGGGGTTATACCGTTCTGTACCCATAGGTGCGGGGGTTATACCGTTCTGTACCCATAGGTGCGGGGGTTATACCGTTCTGTACCCATAGGTGCGGGGGTTATACCGTTCTGTACCCATAGGTGCGGGGGTTATACCGTTCTGTACCCATAGGTGCGGGGGTTATACCGTTCTGTACCCATAGGTGCGGGGGTTATACCGTTCTGTACCCATAGGTGCGGGGGTTATACCGTTCTGTACCCATAGGTGCGGGGGTTATACCGTTCTGTACCCATAGGTGCGGGGGTTATACCGTTCTGTACCCATAGGTGCGGGGGTTATACCGTTCTGTACCCATAGGTGCGGGGGTTATACCGTTCTGTACCCATAGGTGCGGGGGTTATACCGTTCTGTACCCATAGGTGCGGGGGTTATACCGTTCTGTACCCATAGGTGCGGGGGTTATACCGTTCTGTACCCATAGGTGCGGGGGTTATACCGTTCTGTACCCATAGGTGCGGGGGTTATACCGTTCTGTACCCATAGGTGCGGGGGTTATACCGTTCTGTACCCATAGGTGCGGGGGTTATACCGTTCTGTACCCATAGGTGCGGGGGTTATACCGTTCTGTACCCATAGGTGCGGGGGTTATACCGTTCTGTACCCATAGGTGCGGGGGTTATACCGTTCTGTACCCATAGGTGCGGGGGTTATACCGTTCTGTACCCATAGGTGCGGGGGTTATACCGTTCTGTACCCATAGGTGCGGGGGTTATACCGTTCTGTACCCATAGGTGCGGGGGTTATACCGTTCTGTACCCATAGGTGCGGGGGTTATACCGTTCTGTACCCATAGGTGCGGGGGTTATACCGTTCTGTACCCATAGGTGCGGGGGTTATACCGTTCTGTACCCATAGGTGCGGGGGTTATACCGTTCTGTACCCATAGGTGCGGGGGTTATACCGTTCTGTACCCATAGGTGCGGGGGTTATACCGTTCTGTACCCATAGGTGCGGGGGTTATACCGTTCTGTACCCATAGGTGCGGGGGTTATACCGTTCTGTACCCATAGGTGCGGGGGTTATACCGTTTTATGCCCATAGGTGTAGGGGTGGTGCCGTTTTATGCCCATAGGTGTAGGGGTGGTGCCGTTCTATACCCATAGAATGGTGTAATCCTGGCAGTTATATGTATAGAATAGTATAATCCTTGCATGTGATGTCAGATATCACCCAGCTCCTATCCCCCTGCTCTGGGAAATTATCCAGAGGGATTTACCTGCTCCGTCTATTTGCTGTGTGGTGGCCACCGTTGTCTGCTGCAGCAGTGAAGCCTTGGGGTATGTTCACACAGCCAAAATGCACGTTGAATAAATTTGATGCCGTGGAATCTGTGACCGATCTCAGAGGCCGATCCCCGTGGGTCTACCAGGGATTTCCAGTTTGTCACTCTGCGGGTCTTACCGCGATTTAATCCCATTCAGTGGGCAAATCCACCTGCTGATGTCCCTCCTTCACTCAGATTAAAAATCTGCAGCCGTATGAAAGGCAGTGCGATTCCCACTGGAAACCGTGCAACGCGGATTTGCCAAAGTCTCCACACAGATATTTACTAGGAGTACGCTCCGAAATCCGTGAGTAGGGGTCTGCGTCTGTGACCTGACTGTTAGGCCGAGCGTGACAGATTAGGTCCGGGTGCGTTCAGTGAAACTCGCACCATTTTGCAAGCAAGTTCAGGCAGTTTTGTCTGCGATTGCGTTCAGTTGTTCAGTTTTTTCCACGCGGGTACAATGCGTTTTGATGCGTTTTTCACACGCGTGATAAAAAAACTGAAGGTTTACAAACAACATCTCTTAGCGACCATCAGTGAAAAACACATTGCACCCGCACTTGCTTGCGGATGCAATGCGTTTTTCACGCACCCCTATACACTTCTATGGGGCCAGGGCAACGCAGAACTGAAGCGTGAAAAACAACGCTCATGTACACAGACCCATTGAAATGAATGGGTCAGGATTCAGTGCAGGTGCTATGCATTCACGTCACGCATTGCACCCGCGCGGAAAAAATCGCCTGTGTGAAAGGGGCATTTTGCGGAACGGAATTGCGGACCTATTAATTTCTATGGGGCAGCACCATGTGCTGCCCGGATCCGGAATTTCGGGTCCGCAATTCCGTTCCCGAAAAAAATAGAACATGTCCTATTCTTGTCCGGACAATTGCGGACAAGAATAGGCATTTTCTATTAAGTGCCGGCGATGTGCGGTCCGCAAAATGCGGAACGCACATTGCCGATGTCCGTGTTTTATGGATCAGCAAAACACACTTGGACGTGTGAATGGACCCTTATAGGATGCTTTCAGGATTAAGTGAAGTTGCTTCACTAGAAAATCTGTTATAATGCTGTCTGGAGATCCTTCTCCGTACAGCATTAGAATGTACTGCCTCCGGTGAGGTGAGGTCCACGCGCCACTTTGTTGGATAACTTCGGTAATAGATTATTACAGTGAAAAACCTTGGAACCAATAGCAGTGTCTGATTGGTGGGGGGACGATTCCTGGGACCCTGACCGATCAGCAGCTTGGAGAGATTGAGGCGCTGTGTTGAGCCTCCTCACAGCTTGGGGCCCGTTCACATGTCCGCAAAATGGGTCAGCATCTGTTCCGCAGTTTTGCAGAACAGGTGTGGAACCCATTCATTTTCAATGGGGCCGGAATGTGCTGTCCGCATCCGCACTTCCGGATCCGCACTTATGTTCCGCCCAAAAATAGAACGTGTCCTATTTTTGTCTGCAATTGCAGACAAGAAAATGCATTTTCTATGAGTGCCGGCGATGTGCAGTCCGCAAAATGCAGAATGCACATTGCCGGTGTCCGTGTTTTGCGGGTCTGCAAAACACATACGGATGTGTGAATGGAGCCTTACTCTAGCACAGCCACTATTCGATGGAGGCGCTGTGCTTGGTGAGCTGCGAGGCCTCTGCTCATCGGAGCATTGCAGCCTCCTCAAACACCTGTTGACGGGCGCTCCGTTCCAGCGCTGAGCATCCTGTCCCCACTGCTTCTGGTGTCCCCTGGACTGGAAGTATGACATCCATCCGTCATCGCATGCGCTGCTGCAGCCTTTCACTGGCATCATTATTGACTGCTGAAGCCAGTGACTGGTTGCATTGCTGCACCACAGATGGGACATCCTACTTCCACGGGACCGGACACAGTGGAGATGGGACCCTCAGCTTCACTTCTATGGGCGGCTCCTTCCTATTCGAGTGTATAGGAAGGAGCTGTCTGGTAGAAGTGAATGGGACGGCTGAGCTGAAATTACTCTGCTCATCGCTGCAGTTATGAGGGCGAGCAGCAACCTCTCCTAATCGGCGGGGGTGCCGGGAGTCGGACCCCCATGATCTGATATTGATAATAAAGAGAAAAAAAGGGGAATGCAGCGGCGCCCTGCTAACCAGATAAAGTACAATAATGCCATAGTCACAAAAAATATTCCAGCGCTAATGCTGCGCTTATTTATAAAGTGAGATCCTTGGCAAATGTATTTTGTACAAAACCATCGTCTCAGTATAAGGCCTCATGCACACGGCCATGTTCCGGGGCCGAGAGCGGACCGTGGAAACCCAGCCGGGATTCCTGCTGACGGCATGAGCGCACGTCATCATTGGTTGCTATGATGCCGTGCGCTTCATGCAGCCGCTGCTGTACAGTAATACACAAGTATAGTGTATTACTGTACAGCAGTGGCCGTGTGCATGAGGCCTAAAACTGCGCCAGGAGAGGTATGGAGTGGGCTCGGCATGCATGTTGGTACCTGCATCCCTTGTAAGTAATGGAGGCCATTTTGGCACAAAAAATGGTAAAAGGCAGAGTGGACCCAGCATGCATGTGGATCCAACACTTCCTGAACATTATGGTGCATAACCGGTAGTATTTAGTGTTAGGACGCGTCTCACAGAGATCGCCTTGACGTTTGGCAGACGGGCTCAGATGGTTTTGTACAAAATGCATTTGCCAAGCATCTCCCTTTATAAATGAGCGCAGCATTAGCGCTCTATTTTTTGTGACTATGGCGTTGTTGTACTTTATCTGGTTTGCAGGGCGCTGCTGCATTGTCTTTTTTCTCTGTTTTCAGCCATGGCAGCGGGCACCTGCGCATTGGGAGGTGCTGACTAACCCCCTTTTCTTTGCTGTCCTGAGGATAAGTCATCAATATAGATAACGCTGACAACCCCTTTAAGCACATTCAGGGTCGGGCAACCCCTTTTATGGAGAGGGAGCAGACCACTGCCCCCTTGTTTGGCGGCATGTCCCAGATTTCGTCAGTCTTTGAAGAGTTAGCAATGATCCATCGCTGCTGAGGAAAGTGTTGACCTTTCAGTCCATGTTGTAATTGCTTTCCTCTCCTTGTAGTAATAGACGGGGCGCAGCCGTTACACCCTGAATCCACACCGTCTGATGTTCAGACTTTTTCTCTAAGTAACGGTCACATTATGACGGCTCCGCTCTTCACCTGCTGGCGCCAGGGCGGAATAATGAGACCTCAGAGCCGCTGACGCTCCGCAGCAGAGTCACATGCTCTGTTCCCAGCTCCAACCAGTAGGATTCACGTTTCTTCACTTTTGATTAGTGGGAGAAGGTGGGATATGTTGGAAGATGACAGGAGATTAGGGCTGAGGGGTTTGTCAGCTCATTAGTCGGCCTATCAGCCTTAATTAGTCACATGGGCTCTGCCTCGCATGCCTTGTGAGCAGTTCCCCTCCGGACGAGCGAGACTGTCACCCTGTGCCTTTGGGATCCTCTTATCTGGTGACATTTTGGCTGTGTTCACATGGGTTTGATTCTTGGTGCACCCACAGCGGACCACAGCCCTGCAGGTTTACCGGGTTTTCAGCCCTCTGTTCAGATGTTGCAGACAAATCTGCACAGGATTTAGAATTCTGATAATCTGCGAAGCGGCAGAAGTTGCTGTGGATGTCACCGTGGGTGTTGCATGCAGTCAAATCTGCCCCCCAAGTACAGAGAGCCTGAGGGCGCAGTCCCGTCTGCTGCAGAGCTTCAGTGGCGAGCAGTGCCATCTCTTGCAGGTTTCCCCATGTTCACCACAAGATGAGCTGTTTCTTTCTAATAATCTGTTTACTGCGAGATTTCTAGGGATTCTCGTGCAGATTCTACATAATGTCCTCTATGATATGAGACGTACTTATGAGAGCTTTTCCTTTTCTTTCTGTCTTCTGCTCTGGCAGCCCGGATTGGAAAGATGAAACGACGAAAGCAAGATGAGGGACAGGTATGTCCGCTCTGCAGTCGGCCATTGTCTGGATCCGAGGAGGAGATGAGTAGACATGTGGAACTGTGCCTGGCTAAGGTAGAGGATCAGGGAGGCCTTTCTAGCCCCCACTATCTTCTGTCACTTCCCTGTCTAGATCACTTCTCCTTCCTAACGCTCGGCCTGTATGGAGTGTCAGCTCTGCTGCCCCTTTCTCTCTTCCTCTTCACTCTCCTCCATGGAGGCGCATGTCTTTGTAGTGCTGCTGATGTAGTCGGCCGCCCTGTCTCCAGCTCTAGATTAAAGTTTACCATAATGCTTACATTGTCCTCTTCTCACTGGTCAATTTCTTTCTCTCACAGCGAGAGACCTGCATGAATGAAGACGACTCTGTAGACATTGAGAATGAGAACGGCCATCGGTTTGAGGAGTATGAGTGGTGCGGACAGAAGAGGATTCGGGCCACTACTCTCTTAGAAGGGGGATTCCGTGGTACGTATGGCTTTAGGTCTCCTCTGCACTATGAAGGGGCTCTCTGATACAAGAGCAGCAATCCCTCTGCACCCAGTGTGTGCTGGGAATTGGTTAACCTCAGGCTCTGTTCACACCATGTTAAGATCCTGGCATGGAAGGTCCAGACGTATCCCATCTTGTTGAATACAGTGAGAGCGCGCTGACAGGATCCTGCGCTGTATACGTTATTCTGTACCACATATTTAGGAATAATTTAGTTTCTCATCTTCCACCGTCCATGGCAGCTGCTCTGGCTCTCTGTGTACAGGTAGGTGTCGCGCACATCTATCTGTACGTTATAGACGCTGCTCGCAAGCGGCAGCTATATATGTGTAGGTAGAAATAACTGTTCACTCTTCCCAGGAACAGCAGTTCTATTGTTTGAGGGCATGCTTCCAGGAACCATGTCGTATCCCTCATCCTGGTGATGAGACATTTGTCGCGTATTAAAGGCATTGTCCCATCGCGCCATTTCTATTGCCAGGATGAAACGAAGCACTTACCAGCGGAGGCAGAGTTACAGAAGCTGTCAGGCGGCCATAACTAGCAGGTAGTGGGGGGCTACACCATCAGATTGGGAGCTACAGAAACGGGCGCGCTGGCCATTTCCGTAACTCCAGCCGTTGCAGCCTGGACAACCACTTTAACCCCCTACATACATGTATGGCAGAGGTCTGCCCTTTAAAGGGAACCTGTCACCGGGAAAAAAAACGATTTGATACATATGCAAATTAACCTGAGATGAGTCCTGTACATGAGATGAGTCAGGGACAGGACTCATCTCAGGTAATTTGCATATGTATCAAATCGTTTTTTTTTTTTACACAATAAAAGCACACAGAGCTATGGGGACTGGGTATTGCGGATGTGCTAGCGGCCATCTAGCAACCCATGTCGTCAGCTCTATACCCCAAATCCCGGTGACAGGATCCGTTTAAAGATGGCGCCTGCTCCATAATGGAGGGGGCACCATAGCCGCGGGATTTCTGCTTGTGGCAATGCTCTGTAAAAATATATTGAATTAAGTCACAGTAGTGTATGGGAGAAGCGATCTAAGGATTGCATGTAGGTCCGGGAGGGGGCCTAAGAAATGGTTTTTTTTACATTTAAAAAAATATATAAGATAACAACAAATAAAAATATTAAAATAAAGATCCTTTATACTGCTGTGTCCCAAATTACCTAAACTATTAAAATAGAAACGTATTTATTCAGTACTGTGACTGCTGGGGACACTGAATAAAAAGTGATCAAAAAGTCATACAAATTCCAAAAGACTAGATTGCCCTGCAAAAAAATGAGCCCCCATTTAGCTGCATAGACACAAATATAAAAAAAAGTTGGGGGGGTCAGAATATGAAAGTATTAAAATACAAGAAAAACTATGCAAATGTGTTATTGCTGTAATCCTACTCCCCGAAAATGAAGGAAATGGGTCATACCGCAAACTTTTTATTTTTTCCAATTCCACCCCATTGGAATTTTTTTTTATATTTTTTTTCAGCTTCCCACTATATTGTATAGAATATTTAACAAAACTTGTCCTGCAAAAAAACAAGCCCTCATACAGCTATGTGAACGGAAAATTATGGATCTGGGAGTAAAAACTGGAAATGCAAAAAAAAAAAAAGATAAACTGAAAATTGCTGCTTATGAAGGGCTTGAAGGGAACAATTCTGCCAGGATGGTCACTGGTAGGAGGTTGCACACACGGAGGTCTCGCCCACCTTCTATACTGACCTGTTTGGCAGGCGCCAGGTAGGGGGACTTGTTGTCATGTTGCAGCATTCCTGAGATCACACGCTGCCTTGATCTGCAGACGTAAAGGTTTTGTCGGTATCAGAACACGTCTATTGTGAATGAATGGCGCGGCAGTGTGAGCCCCCCCGCCGTAAACAATCCATTCTTCAGGTCTCTGCAGCACATCGCACCTCACAGCCCCATGTGCCACAATAGAGGATCATGTCCTGATTGATGAGGGAGCGCGGCCTTTGAGTTAAGAGCTTTGTTTGTTGTTTCTGCTGGAGAGAGAATCCGCAGAATGGATCTGAGGCCGGTAGTATCATGTGGAGGCGCTTGTCATCTCGTAAACGGCTTAACGCGGCCAGAAGGGAAGAATCCCGAGCCACGTCTAACACGCCGATCAATGCCGAGAACACACAGAGGCCTGAACTGCGGGGCGCGTGGGGCTGTCACAGCAGGCAGGTGCACACAGGAGCTTGACTCTCAGCTGACAGCCATTCTCGTTTAACCCTTGCATAACGAGAGCCGTGTGCGGTCTGGAGGTGCTTCATCTAGTAACTTCTTGTATGATGAGCCGGGGCCTCTCTGGGACTTGCAGTTCCTCAGGTGACTTCTAGGACCTTGCTGTTTTTTTATTTATTATATGGAGCCATGTCCTTGTAGTCTGTGGCAGTACCATGAACATAAGTTACAGGACAAACCTAGTAAGTCCTCTTTACTAGTTGCTGGGTGGAGGGTCGGAGTGCCCAGAATGAGCAGTATGTCAGTCTATTGATCTCACGGCATCCTCCTGCCTCCGAGCACAAGCAGCAGCGTGCTTAATGTGATTGAAAGGCAGTTTAAATGGCGATGACCTTTTCAGGGGAAATTAGATTGCCTGCCAAGAGTAGTTAGAGGGAGTGATAACGGCAGCTTCAGGAAGCTGTCCAGTCAGATTCTAGCAGAGACGTGGAGTGAGAGCCCCGCAGCAAGTGTGCTCTGTGGCGCCCCTTATGGGGTGGGATACCTGTAATGGGGATCTATTTTACTATCCTCAGTAGGGAGTAGTCCCGGCCCAGTGAGTAATGTCAGATCAGTGGGACCTTTGTGCCTCCATCTTGTTCAGAGCTAGTTCCAGGTTATGCCAGTAACAGGACACGGAGCCTAATCCGCCCTGACACTGAAAGCGCTCCTCAGGTTCCTCTCTTTATTGAGGAAGCCATGTCACAACCAATCAGAAGCAGGTCGCTGGGAAATGTACGTGCCAGGACTCGACAGCCGGCTCCTCTCCGTTATCATCCGCCGGCCTAAAACCGGGAGGAAGAGCGGCTCATGAAAGTGCTGTCATTTGGAAAGTCTGCTTAGGAATTTTAATTTTTTTTTTTAGCTTTCTCCAGGAGCGTCACTTGTCCCAGAAACATGCGCCTTTAATGTACAGTTGCAAGAAAAAGTATGTGAACCCTTTGGAATGATATGGATTTCTGCACAAATTGGTAAAAAATGTGATCTGATCTTCATCTAAGTCACAACAATAGACAATCACAGTCGGCTTAACCTAATAGCACACAAAGAGTTAAATGTTACCATGCTTTTATTGAACACACCATGTAACCATTCACAGCGCAGGTGGAGAAAGTATGTGAACCCTTGGATTTAATAACTGGTTGAACCTCCTTTGGCAGCAATAACTTCCACCAAACGTTTCCGGTAGTTGCAGATCAGACGCGCACAACGGTCAGGAGTAATTCTTCACTATTCCTCTACAGAACTGTCTCAGTTCAGCAATATTCTTGGGATGTCCAGTGTGAATCGCTTTCTTGAGGTCCTGCCACAGCATCTCCATCGGGTTGAGGTTAGGACTCTGACTGGGCCGCTCCAGAAGGCGGATTCTCTTCTGTTTAAGCCATTCTGTTGTTGAGTTACTTCTATGCTTTGGGTCGTTGTCCTGTTGCAGCACCATCTTCTGTGGAGCTTTAGCTGGTGGACAGATGGCCTTAAGTTCTCCTGCAAAATGTCTCGATAAACTTGGGAATTATTTTGTCCTTCGATGATAGCAATCCGTCCAGACCCTGACGCAGCAGAGCAGCCCCAAACCATGACGCCCCCACCACCATACCTCACAGTTGGGATGAGATTTTGAGGTTGGTGTGCTGTGCCTCTTTTTCTCCACACATAGTGTTGTGTGTTTCTTCCAAACAACTCCACTTTGGTGTCATCTGTCCACAGAATATTTTGCCAGTACTGCTGTGGAACATCCAGGTTCTTGTGCAAACTGTAAACGTGCAGCAATGTTTTTTTGGACAGCAGTGGCTTCCTCTGTGGTCTCCTCCCATGAAATCCATTCTTGTTTAGTGTTTTACGTATCGTAGATTCGCTAACAGGGATGTTAGCATATGCCAGAGACTTCTGTAAGTCTTTAGCTGACACTCTAGGATTCCTCTTCACCTCATTGAGCAGTCTGCGCTGTGCTCTTGCAGTCATCTTTACAGGACGGCCGCTCCTAGGGAGAGTAGCAGCAGTGCTGAACTTTCTCCATTTATAGACAATTTGTCTTACCGTGGACTGATGGACAGCAAGGCTTTTGGAGATACTTTTATAACCCTTTCCAGCTTTATGCAAGTCAACAATTCTTATTCGTAGGTCTTCTGAGAGCTCTTTTGTGCGAGGCATCATTCACATCAGGCAATGCTTCTTGTAAAAAGCAAACCCAGAACTGGTGTGTGTTTTATAGGGCAGGGCAGCTGTAACCAACACCTCCAATCTCATCTGTGATTGGACTCCAGTTGGCCGACACCTCACTCCAATTAGCTCTTGGAGATGTCATTAGTCTAGGGGTTCACATACTTTTTCCACCTGCGCGGTGAATGTTTACATGGTGTGTTTAAAAAAAAACATGGTAACATTTAACTCTTTGTGTGTTATTAGGTTAAGCCGACTGTGATTGTCTATTGTTGTGACTGAGATGAAGATCAGATCACATTTTATGACCAATTTGTGCAGAAATCCACATCATTCCAAAGGGTTCACATACTTTTTCTTGCAATTGTATTAGGGGCATTGGGTCCTTTCCTGCAGTAAGATTCACAAATACAAACCAAGACAAATTGTGTTGTTTTTTTTTTTTTGTTAGTTTTTTTAGGTTTTCTAAGGTAATTGGTTTTTCGGGATTATTGGGATACTGAATGTCCCTGTACCCCAATAATACAGAGATTCCCCCTATCGCAGATGACAATTCTGTTTACTGGTCAAGGAGTTCAGTGAAAGCCCCCTTTATACTAAACGCTGCAGCTGCTGCAGAACCTCCATGATCTGCAGCAGTGGCACAATGTGCCCCATCCCCGCCAGCCATTGTGGCCTCATACTACCAGTAATCGCCCTCTGCATTCCCCATCTCGGACCTTGTATGTGAAGCACCAGCTGTTGAGCTGTGACTGTTCAGATGACTACACAGGAGCTTTTGCAGGGACAGAAGGTGATCAATGCCAATGTGCTGCTGCAAGCTCTGCATAATTGTTGTCTTTCCACGCTGAACATACAGTAAGGTAGTAATTCAGGTTCCATACGTCTATAGATGCTGTGCTGTGTCCAGTAGTTCCAGTTGCTGCGGACGCTGCTCACATGCAGATGCCAGCGTCCCCCTTTAGCAGGCAGCGCGCTGCCGGTTAATGTCTCGCCTCTCCTCGTTTCTAAATAAGCCTGGCAGGTTGTTATCCACCCATCTCTGGGCTGATTGGCCGTGCAGCTCTGTGACTTTTAATTAAAGAGCTGGAAATGTGTATAAAAGCTGCCAGCAGTGACGGGTCTGGAACATGAGCTGCGAGGGAAGAGAATTTCCCTAAGGACTGCCCGGTGTAATGGAAAGTATCTCCAGCCCTGTGAACCAGGCAAGCAAAATCACGCCGTTAACCCTGTTCCCAGCCCCGCTCCACATTATCCAGACAACACAATTCTAGGCACAAACCGCGAGTAACGAAGACCCGGCCGCAGTTCTCCCTGATGAGCCACTGATCTACTGCAGCTAGCATTACTATGTAAAGCCTAATGTGTATCAGCTAATGTCCCATAGCAGGGAATGCTGGGAAATATTAAAGGGCTCTTCCAAGATTTTAATATCCGTATCTGATCAGTTGGATCCCCACCGATCAGCAGTTCGAGAAGGCAGCGGCACTTCTCTGCTTTTTGAAGGCAGAGTAAGATCACGTGGCCAAGACGCAGCTCAAACCCATAGACGTGAATGGGACGGAGTGCAATACCAAGCACGCCACTAGTGTTGAGCGAAGCGAGCTTCAAAGGCTTCATCCGAAAGTCCGAATAATACTGTACGGAGATTCGTCTCCATACAGTATTAGAATGTATGGGCTCCGGTGAGCTGAAGGTAGTTATTCACTAAGTCGCCCCTGACTTTGTTGAATAATTGAGTAGTTGATTTTTAGTGTTAATCCTAAGTTTTGAACAAAGCGACTTCAGATAAAGCATCCGAAACTCGATTCGCTCCACACTAACGGCCAATATACAATGTATGGCGCTGTGAGAAGGCCGCAGCACTCACAGGAGCTGATCGTCAGGGGGCAGGGTGTCAGATACTGATGACTAGGGATGAGCGAATCGTGAAACATCCTAAGTCGCTTCGCATAATACTTTGAATACTGTATGGAGCGAGCGCTCCGTGCAGTATTAGGCCTCTTGCACACAACCGTATGTATTTAGCGATTTGCAAAAAAACTTATCTGCAAAAAATAAATAAAAAATTGACATCCGATCCGTGTGCATTCCGTATTTTGCGTAACTGAACAGCCGGCCCCTAATAGAACAGTCCTATCCTTGTCCGTAATGCGGACAATAATAGGACATGTTTTATTTTTTTGCAAAATGGAAATACGGAAACGGAATGCACGGAGTAGATTCGGTGTTTTATTTTATTTTTTGCGGACCCGTTGAAATGAATGGTTCTGTAAGCGGTCCGCAAAAAAAAACGGAACGGAAAGGGAATGAAAATATGTTAGTGTGCATGAGCCTTAGAATGTATTGGCTCCTATTGGTACCACTTGGAACCGAACCAGAGTTCGGGAAATGTTTTTTTACAGTAGAAATTAATTTCTGAAGTTATTATGAGAAGTCTCGCAAGAAATCGCAAAGAAATTACTTCGGCTCATAGGAGCCAATACATTCTAATACTATAAACGACATATTATGCGGATCTACTTCGGATGTTTCATGACCTGAGGATAGGTCATCAGTAAAAAAAAAAAAAAAAAAAATTAACTTTGAAGCAACCAAATAGTGAGTGCAGCTCCAGAGTATAATACAGGATGTAACTCAGGATCAGTACAGGATAAGTAATGTATGTACACAGTGACTGCACCAGCAGAATAGTGAGTGCAGCTCCGGAGTATAATACAGGATGTAACTCAGGATCAGTACAGGATAAGTAATGTATGTACACAGTGACTGCACCAGCAGAATAGTGAGTGCAGCTCCGGAGTATAATACAAGATGTAACTCAGGATCAGAACAGGATAAGTAATGTATGTACACAGTGACTGCACCAGCAGAATAGTGAGTGCAGCTCTGGAGTATAATACAGGATGTAACTCAGGATCAGTACAGGATAAGTAATGTATGTACACAGTGACTGCACCATCAGAATAGTGAGTGCAGCTCTAGAGTATAATACAGGATGTAACTCAGGAGCAGTACAGGATAAGTAATGTATGTACACAGTGACTGCACCAGCAGAATAGTGAGTACAGCTCTGGAGTATAATACAGGATGTAACTCAGGATCAGTACAGGATAAGTAATGTATGTACACAGTGACTGCACCAGCAGAATAGTGAGTGCAGCTCTGGAGTATAATACAGGATGTAACTCAGGATCAGTACAGGATAAGTAATGTATGTACACAGTGACTGCACCAGCAGAATAGTGAGTGCAGCTCTGGAGTATAATACAGGATGTAACTCAGGATCAGTACAGGATAAGTAATGTATGTACACAGTGACTGCACCAGCAGAATAGTGAGTGCAGCTTTGGAGTATAATACAGGATGTAACTCAGGATCAGTACAGGATAAGTAATGTATGTACACAGTGACTGCACCAGCAGAATAGTGAGTGCAGCTCTGGAGTATAATACAGGATGTAACTCAGGATCAGTACAGGATAAGTAATGTATGCACACAGTGACTGCACCAGCAGAATAGTGAGTGCAGCTCTGGGGTATAATACAGGATGTAACTGTTGGCGCTATATAACTAGATTATTAATACCGTGTGTAGACTTGGACGTGGGGTGTAAAGCACTTGGGTAGCTTCTTCTGGCTTCTCGCCTCTTCCTGTTACTAAATCGGCTCTGTCCTTCCTACAGGATGTTGGCCCAGTGGCGCCCCCCAGAGGAACTAAGAGGTTTTCTGGTCCCTGGTAGTGGAGTATGAAGGGTTGGGGCCGGTGCCAGCTGCTGGCAGTGTTTTCTGGTATTGGAGGACTTGCTCTCGGTCACGAGTGAACAGGCGAGGAGAAGCCGGCGGATTATTTGTTGTGTTTTACAGCCGAGGCTGCAGGTGTGGGGAGTCGCACTCCTGGCTCGCCGCCAGCTCCGCTTTTGAATCAATATGCTGATTAATTGATTAAATTAACAGGGAATTTCATTCTGCTGGCTGGGTCATAAAAAATCTAGTTTAGGGTTAAAGAGACGCGTTTTTTTTTCCCTTCATAATGAAATTTAGCTTTTCAACACTTGAATATTTTCACTTCTCCCCTTCAAAAGCAGAAAGCTCTGGGCATGTCATTAATTACTTAAAGGAGGCCGCTCCGGGGGCCGCTGTGGGGCTTGGGGTCTTGTGTATGACTTCCAGCTGTTCAGTACGGAGCTGCGTTGAGTCCTCAGGTGCGGACATTTCCCCTTCTGCTTTAGATTTTGTGTTTGATTGCCCGAGTTGCTAAACTACTCTGATCCCCTTCCTGTCAGCGCTACTTATTTCCCCAGAATTGTGGCTCGCTCCCTTTATTGTGAAGATTTTACTCAACATGATGGAACCTGCGGTTTGGTGCTTAGACGTGGACCCACCACCTGCAGCCGTCCCTGCAAACTGGTGGTGCCACCCCCCGTGTACCCTTCGTTCTTTTTCCATTGCCCCTTGCCCTTTTCATCATGCTATTGATACCAATGGCCCAAAGGCATTAAAAGTAATAAAAATAAATGTGCGTTTTCCATAGACGCGGTGCTAGGGGCACGTCAGCATTTCAGGCGGTGGCTCTGCTCAGGTCTCCTGCTATTGATCGGTCCTGAATTGTCTTCTGCTTGGATGTAGTTTTGTCCTTGTAAATCCGGGATTGGTTTGGGGGGGGGGTCGTCACTGCACTCCGTTACAAAACGGTAAGTTGATTTGCGGCCAGGCAGCCGGAGTCCGCCATCTCAGAGGCGCGGGGTGTAAGTGATCTTGATGGGTGCGCTGTGATTGATCGGAGGAGTTTGTCTCCTGACTGTCAGGAGGTTTATAGAGGTGCCAGTCACCGCAGCTTCTGAAATTGCCTCTGCCTGGGAGCGATCAGTCGAGGAGACAGGCCGCAACTTTGTTGTGCTGTGTGTTTGTGCGGACCCCGAGCCCCCGGGTCAATCTTTATTATCCTTTCCGTGAACGTCCTGCTTTATTTATTTACTCTGCAGAGCTCGCCCAGGATGGGATCAGCCCTCCGCACCTTTTAATTTCTGTAGATTAATTGGGACGGACATAAATTCTGACCCTTTGTTTTCCATTTATAGTTAGCAGCAGATTGCACTTTACTCCTCAGTAAAATAATGGGGGAGAGAAGCGGGCGCCCCCTGACAGCCGCGCGACTAAGGGTACGTTTTTCTCCTTCATCAAACTCCTTAGGCCTGGTTCAGACGGTGGCAGTGCAGCCTCGAGTCCCAGAATCCTTCAAGTGAAGCGACCGTTGATCACCACAGGGTTCATCATGGTGGTAGTCTGGCCTGGCAGCCGCGTTTGGAGAGTTCAGTCTTCCACATAAAGTCCATTGTCTGCATTGGGGACCGAGTCGTGAGTTAGGTTTCTGTCTGGAAGCCGAAGGGTTTGTTTAGATGGAGGATTTTGGGCGCAGGTTTTAGTTCAGATTTCTGTGCCAAATCTGGGCTGTTTTCAGTGGGAGACCATTTTCACGATTGCTTCTTGAAGATTGCACACAGAATGTTCTGGTCCATTCTTGGCGGGGTTACTGTTTGGACCCAAAGCCGTAGTGGGAGCCTGCTCGTGGTTTAGCTGCCACCAATGGTGATGAACCTAGAGCAGGTCCACATAAAAACCCGCGGCAGAATCTTCCGCACAGCGCAGTGGTTTCTCCTGGGTGATGGGCAATGGATTTGTCATGTCCAGACCTGAGACGTACCCGTAGCTTTAAGGTGACGCCTGTAAGTGAAAGGTCCCTGATGCTATGCCGCAGGTCTGCGAGACATGTTTACGGAGGCCGTGCTGACAGCTACATCTGTTTCTGGGTTTTATGTTCCTTTTAGAAGAAATAAAAGTATAAGAATTATTAATTAGCGCCTGTGCGATGTGACGGCTGTTAAATGCGCTTGTCTCGCAGGCAATTGCGCCTCTAACCCAATTATACATCTGTGCAGCTTGTAACCGGTTGGACTCTTTGATTTGCGCTTCTGACCTTTTAGATTTTCCTGTTCAGGTCACCGTTCTGATCATCCGTACACATGTATTGCTCGTGTAACCAGGTTGATTGCAGAGTTTTACAAAGGTCATGCTGTTCCTGCGCTCGTCACACTTCCTATGTCTGGCAGTGGAGGTGATGGGGTGGACGCTGCGCACTGTCAACAAGGCCTGTTACAGACATGGGCTCCGAATCCATTTTTCTTTCTTCGTAACTGCTCACAAATGCACGCTAGCTTTGGCCACCGGCTCGGAGTCGAGCGCTTTCAGACGTCAAATATTTGAACAGCTGCTGTACGTTTTCACTGGCGCGCACACAGAGGCGACAGCAGGAAATCAGGGGTCAACCTCCACAGGGACACGGCTTAAAACTGTCACCAAATGTGTAACACTGGCAGGATACGCCGAACGTCGGCCGCTTCACCTTGGCTTCCAGGAATGGTTGTCGGGCAGCACCTGCGGCTTGTGCATTGCTTTATGAGCCCATTAATCACGGTTATGATCTGTTCACAAATTAAATTAGTGGCTGCGCTGCGTTATTGTGGATCTTTATTTCATTGGTTGCTTCTCGTGTTTGGTGTAATCGTTGTAGTAATCTGGCTGCCGCGTCAGGAGGGGCCCCACGTGCTTTGCCTTCCAGGCAGGGTCCATGGTTTCGGCACCTCCACCTCATGTGTCTGCTGATCTGCAGGCTGTCATACATGTCAGTCGATGTGCTGAGCTCTTCCCATTACATTGCAAGTTATTAGGTTAATGAAATAACTCTCTTCTTAAACGTGTTTTGTGCTTAATTTCTCAGGAACTGGATTTATAATGTGTAGCGGCAAAGAAACACATGACAGCGACGCTGATCTGGACGTTGACGGGGATGACACCCTGGAATATGGAAAAGCACAGTATCCTTTTGTAGGCGTTTTGTGTGGATGACCCCCAGTTCTCCTGTGTCGTTCAGTGAGACCTTTACCTCTCATATGATCGGCCATGATGCTTTCCATTACTTGTTTTCCTTGACGACCTGTCCTTTAGGTACACGGAGGCCGACGTCATCCCATGTACTGGAGAAGAACCGGGAGAAGCCAAGGAAAGAGAGGCGCTCCGGGGTGCAGTACTAAAGTGAGACATGTTCATCCATCTTATTCTTCATGTGCCGGATGGTAATAGACTGGAGCTATATAGACCATCGTGGGGTTAATAAACCATAGCCATTGTATGAAATTCAGCCGCTGTGTGATAGACTCCGGTCTTCACTTCCGCACTTGTGAAGGGCTTCTGTTCTCCCCAGGTGCGCCCCCAACTGGGACATACTCTTATAGGGCTAGTGGCAACTTGTAAATTAAACCTGTCGGGGGGTTCCAGTCACTGGGACCCTGATGGATCAAAGGAACGGGCGATCTTGTCTGCTGCATCCCCGTGTGATTAGAGCAGTGGTCAAGCCTGCGCGCTGCTCTTCCATGTCTATGGGGCTGCAGGCGAGGCAGAGTACACGGCTCCGCTATCTCCAGCAGTCCTATAGAGATGAATGGTGCGGCAGTGGACATGCTCACTACTACTCCATACATGTGGGGGAGACACAGGTACTCCGTTCTGTGTATCATTCTGGGCTCCTATCAGGTCAGGGGATATGTTTATAACTTGGCACAAACCCTTTAAGCTGGTTATGCACATTAGATGAATGTCAGATATGGGGGGAAGAAGGGTCAGGCAGTTGGATTTCAGCATGCCCGATCTTTTCAACCATAATCCTCTCCACCAGTGCTCCATAAATTCCAGCTTTTCTAAAGATTTATTTTTTTGCTTCTTACTGACAGCGGTGGAACACCCAGCACCAGAATAACGACGGAGTTCTCCAAATGGGGCAACGACGGTAAGTGCAAGACCCTGGGAGGAGCAGCCAGGGAAACCTCGCCATCCAGCGTGGATTAAATGTCCAGGGGCCCTGCTCCTGTGAGGACTCTGTGCGGGATTGACTTTCTTTCTAACTTTGTTGCAGAAATGCCGTCTACGAGTAACGGGGAGAGCAGTAAACAAGAAGCCATGCAGAAGACGTGCAAGAACAGCGACATTGAGAAGTGAGTGGTCACCCAGCTGTCTTAAAGGGGTTTACCAGTTTCATGTAAATGGAGCTGCTTTCTCATTGTATGGGGCAAAGGTCTGGAACTTTCTAGGGTTTTTAGATAGATTTTTGGCTCCGACACATTCTAAAATACTTTGGCACAGATTTACTAAAGTAGCACATCTTCTTAAAGAGGTTATCCAATCCCTACAATGACCCCTCTAATGCTCGGACGCCTCATATAAGTTATACTTGGGCCCTGTCGCTGGATGTTTTGATCCACTCGATGGGGAGACACAGTGACCGTGCGTGGAGCAGGAGCGACACAGGGTAAGTATGAGGTGCATGGGCCTTAGAGGTTGGATAACCCCTTTAAATAGACCCTGTCCACAAGCCCTTTTAGGGCAGATGGATTTTATGGGGCCGGTTCCACACTTGGGACCTTCCTCTAGAAGCCAGAGCAGTCACTAACCAGCGGCGGCTCTTGCCTAGCAGACCTGGACTGCTGCCGTACGATATAGCTGACGAGCAGTACTGTGCCGCGGCTTCTGTCAGGCGTTGTCTCGAACCCCAGACCTGCCGTGGCATCGCCCATATTAGACTACTTTCACACTAGCGGTTTTGCTGGATCTGTCTTGGATCAGCAAAAACACTTCCGTCATGATGATACAACCATCTGGTCCGTTATGAATGGCTCCGGTTGTATTATCTTTAACATAGCCGAGACGGATCTGTCATGAACTCCATTGAAAGTCAATGGGGGACGAATCGGTTTTCTATTGTCAGAGAAAACGGATCCGTCCCCATTGCACCACATTGCGGACAGAAGAATGCTGCCTGCCGTTTTCTGTCCGCGATGGGGACGCAACCGAATGGAATGCTTACTGGTGCATTCTGTTTCATTCAGTTCAGTTTTATCCCCATTGACGATGAATGGGGACAAAATGGAAGCGTTTTCCGCTGCAATTAAGAACCTATGACGGATCTCAATAGCGGAAAGTGAAAGTAGCCTTAAAGGGATTGTCTTTGGTGAGGCAGCCACTTACGGGAATATGCTATTCGGTGATTAGTAATCCGTCCCTCTCGTGTTGTGTGATGGAGACTGGATATTGTGGCTGCCGGTCCGTAGTACAGAGCATCCAGAGGAAATCGCCAGTCCTTCCTCTTTTTACAATTGATACAGAGTGAAAGCAGGCCGTGCCCCCATTTATCACCCTTGTCCCGGCAGCGCGCTGTAGTCATCCGTCCTCCGTCCCGTGAGAGACTCTTATTACTATCCTTGGAAGACTGGATTTTCCTGTAATAAATAGTCCCCTCCTCGGTGTATCTGCCGGGCCGGACACATCGCCCCAGGTGTATCTGCGCAGGAGTGTCAGTGAAATGAATTGATCACAAAGCTCCAGCCTGATGTGTATTCAAAGGGACAGCGCGTGAGGGAAGGGACCACGTACCATCTGCTCGCTAACTACTCCGGCGCTGAGCCGTGATATATGGCGACCCGACCCGGCAGGCTAAATTGATTCATCTCCAGTTTCTGTTTCTTAATCTGGAGCTAAATTGGTTTCATTTTTCTTGTTTGGCGCTGAGAGCGGTGGAGGCGTCGAGCTCTGTAGGCCAGGCCCTGAGCAGCTTCATTTTTCATAACTCTCACTTTTCTGTTTTCTTTTCTTTCTTTTTTTCTAAACTGCACCATTATTGATCGTTCCACATTTAGCCTCCTGATTAACATTTACCAAAACAAATGCGTTGGGTAAGCCGAGCTTCATCACCGGTGTCACCGCGCCTTCTCTCTTCTTGAACGATCACCTCATTGTGAAAATCTACTCCCAGTCATTATGCATCTTGCACTTACATCATGGCGCTGCTGCTCAGAACTAATGAGGCGTTTTACGTGCAGCACTCGCTCCGCATTGATCCCCACACACCAAAGTCTGCAGCTCGGAAGCACAATTCTGTAATTTACCAATTAATTCAGCAAGTTGGCGTTAGGTCTGTTCCCGTCTGGACATTTATCCATCTACGGTAGAAGCCATAAATGGTCCCATCTTTGCCACTCACCCACTCCAATCTCCAGAGCAGGACCCGTTCACGCCCTGCCGTGAGTGGTGAGGTGGCCGCACACACGCAGCTCCCTCCATTATGTTATGGGACTTCTGAGAACAGAAGAGCACCTGTCGGACCGTCGTGGCATATCCGGTGTCCAGACGGGACCACCCATCCAGTCTGTGACTCTCCAGCTGTGGTTAAAGGGGTTGTCCAGGCTTTTTCATATTGATGACCTATCCTCAAGAGAGACGGCACGTGCAGTGTGCAGCTGTCCCATAGACATACAGCAGTGGTGAACAGGAAGTGAGATGGGAGACGGCGCGTGTGCACTGCGCGCACAGTCTCCTCCTACAGCTGATTGGTGGGGGTGCTGGATCTGATATTAATGACCTATCCTGACTATAGGTCATCAATATTAAAACAACCCCTTTAATCTACAGCTGGAGTTCATGCAGCACTGGTCGGGGCATGGTGGGGGTTTTCTCTCTTTTCAGTCAGACCAGGAGCTGACGGGCTCCTTATCTCTGATCTGACATTATACATACTCGTTCTTGCTGGGGCTCAGTGTTTATGACTTGTCAGTAGTTTAGAGATCAGGGTTATTAGATGACAGAACAAAGTGAAAGCCCCAGTCACACGGCTAGAAAAACAGTTAACCCTTTGTGACAGAACGGCTCAATATTTTTAATAAAGGCTAGTCTGGGCCTGGTGAAAGTTGTAGTTTTGCAGCAGCTGGAGAGGTTACAGGACCGGGATCTTAATTCAATTTGTCACTGCTCAGTTTTTTTTATTTTCCGCCAGACTAGATTGCGGGCCATAGGAAGTGTTTCGGGGTGACTTGCCCACCGGGTCACCTCCCATTTGTTTTGCTCAATTTTGTGTTGTCATAAATTCATTCCAGCCGGTGGCGGTCGATCACTTTATCTCAGTCAGGGCAGGAACGGCTCTTCCCGGCATGATGTATGACACGAAATGTCTCCGCCAGCCTCCCCATGAATCACTCCAGCTGTTTGGTGTCAGCATTAAAGCAAACAGGACAAGGGCAGCGCGAGCGGCGAGCGCTATAGGAAGAGACATGACGTACGGATGTTTATTTAATAATTCTCTAATATTTCCAGCGCTGGTGTGGCAGGACCTCCAGAAGTGACGAGGGAGGGTGCGGAGGACGGTGGGTGGAACAGGAGACTCTAATCTGCTGGGGTGGGTCATCCATCACCGCGACAAGATCATTAATCAGGTGGAAGGAAAAAGAGGGCTGCTGTGGGAAAGGGGCTGCACGGATTACAGCCACCATGGGGGGGGAGCCCGGAACATCGGGCGGCCATGCGACTGGATGCAAAGAAGTGTATGGATTTAACCCCTTAAGGATAGCCATATTTTGAGCCTTCAGGACCAAGCATTTTCTCCTCCGATTTTCATTATCGACTTCTTCCAGGAGCCATGACTTTTCCTGCTGACGATAAGGGTACATTCACACGACCGTGTAATCCTTTCCGTTTTGCAGTCCGCAAATAATGGAACAGTGTGTCCGCATTTTGCGGACAAATGACTTCCATTGGTGTTCCGCATGTCTTCAGTTTTTTACGGTCCACAAAAAAAAAAACTGAAGGAAAAAAAGATATATAAAAAATTATTAAGGATCCGGAAACGGATCCACAAAAAACGGATGACATACAGAAACCATTCCGTATGTCATCTGCAATTTGCGGATCCATTGACTTGAATGGGCCTGCGGACCGATCTGTGCGGACAATAGTAGTACAAGCTTCAGATTTCTTTTGGCTAGTAATGCAGAAACACGGATGCGGACATTTTATTCACCCATAGGAATGAATGGATCCGCATCTATTCCGCAAAATGCGGATCGGACGCGGATAAAATTATATGGTCGTGTGAAGGTACCTGAAGGCCTCTTGCACACAAACGTATTTTCCTTCATTTTTTTTGCGGACTGTATACGGAACCATTAATTTCAATGGGTCCGCAAAAAAAAGTAAGGTACTCCGTGTGCATTCCTTTTGTGTATTTTTGTCCTATTATTTTTCGCATTACGGACAAGGATAGTACTGTTCTATTAGGGGCCCGCTGTTCCGTTCCGCATTATATGGAATGCACACGGATGTCATCTGTGTTTTTTGCGGAATCCGTTTTTTGTGGGCCGCAAAATACTTTTCAGTCGTGTGAAAGAGTCCTAAATCAGAAATGATATAACATTGTGCCGCTGCGTTCAGAGCCCCACCGCTTTACTTACCTGTGGGGGGGTTTGCTACCATGTTGGGGTACACATAATTGCGTTAGTGAGACTTATTTTCATGCCATGTACAAAACAGTTTAATTATTTTCTTTTTTTTCCCGATGGGTTTTTACTACTGCAGTGTTTACTACCTGTTGGCGCCACTTTAAAGATGGCACCCGCTCCTATGTGCCGCGGGTACAATAGCTGCCAGGTTTATTTATCCCATACTGTGAATGGCATAATGAAAGAAAACTGCCAATTTGGCATTTTTTGTCACTTTACCTCCCCATTATTTTTTTTTTAATAAAAAGTGATCAAAAAGTCGCACACACATCAAAATGCTATCACTGAAAAGTACAGATCACCCTGCAGAAAATGAGCCCTCACACGGCTCCCTACACAGAACTTTCAAAAAGTCAGAATGTGGCGATCCAAAAGAAAAATTTATTTCTGTCTAAAGATTTTTATTTCCCCCCCCCCCCCCCCGGTATTAAAATGGCAGAAAAACTCTATAAATGTGGTATCTCTGTAATCGTACTGACCCGGAGAATGAAGGGGACAGGTCAGTTTTATCTCAGGGAACGCTGTAAGAAAACAAACATAAAACTGTGGCTGAATTGAATTATTATATTTTTTTTTTTCAGTTTCACCCCATGTTGTTTGTTTTGGTTTTTTTTGTTTGTTTTTTACACTAGCTTCCCACTACGTCATATGCAATATTAAAGGCTATGTACACCTTTTGGAGACAATATATTATTATTTTTATGATTTGCATTTTACTCTTTTTTTTTTTTTTTTTTTTTTTTTTTTTTTTGGTATTTATAAAAAAATATTAAGCCGTTCTGTCACAAAGAGTTAACAGTTTCTCTAGCTGTGTGACTGGTGCTGTCACTGTGTGTCGGTCATCTGATAACCCTGATCTCTGAACTACTGGGAGTCATAAAGATTTATTTAAAGAAATGTGTAACCAAAAAATGTAACTCCTAGTAAACCAGCTAGTGGCACGTCTCCTTTTTTTCTAATCTGTTTTTATTTTCTGATTGTTTGTTTATTTTTATTTCCCCAACATTGTTATGGGGGCGGCCATCTTGCCTGAGCCATTCTTAACAGCCATATGGCCATACACAGCGCTTACATGGCTCTGTAGCAAAACCTACACAGGACTGTAACGGCACCTTTGTTCTTTTCTTTAGACTTGCACAAGCAGGAAAAACGAAGTTTAATTTATATGCAAATGAGCGCTCGCAAGTTCAGTGTGCAGGTGCCCAGGGGCGGCGCTCAGTGTGCAGGTGCCCAGGGGCGGCGCTCAGTGTGCAGGTGCCCAGGGGCGGCGCTCAGTGTGCAGGTGCCCAGGGGCGGCGCTCAGTGTGCAGGTGCCCAGGGGCGGCGCTCAGTGTGCAGGTGCCCAGGGGCGGCGCTCAGTGTGCAGGTGCCCAGGGGCGGCGCTCAGTGTGCAGGTGCCCAGGGGCGGCGCTCAGTGTGCAGGTGCCCAGTCTGCGCTGCCTTCTTTTCACTTTACTCCTTCCCAGCCTCTTCCTTTGCCCTATCGATGAGGCCATTGGCTGAACATGCACCAGACCATAAATAGTGGTGGGCCGAGATTAGAGGTAAAGGTCCTGGCACTGAATCGACATCCCAGGACCTCGCTCCCGTTGTCAGAAAGGAGAAACCAATCCCTGCCAGAGATGTTGTCTGTGAACATAGCCGGTCCTGTACCCGGCTGCACCAGGGGGATCGTGGCTGCCATCTTCACAGGTCATGGCCCAGTTATTCCAGAACTGTCTCTGGGGCTGATCGACCAGCTAGAAAAGCGTCAGTGGAACAGACTGAGGGCATTGTGGCAGCACAACATGTTTGGTCAAACATTAAATCCTTGAGATGATTTGGGTACGGATGCTGTTTCTCCCCTGCGCTTTACACTGCAGCTTTTAAATGTTGATTGTTGCCTGCACTGATTGGGGTGCGCAGATGCTGAGGTCAGACCCTTGTGCAGGTTGCCTTGAACCTTTCGCTCCTGACTTTGGGAGGTGTCTTGGTTTCGTGTGATTCGTCCTGGATGGCCGCCGTGCGTGGGGTTTTCTGGATGGCACTTGGATTTTCCAGCAGATCGCGCTCGCACTCGGAGGAGCAGCTTTGTTACCCCCCTCCTGTTTGTCTACCTAAAATTCCAGCCTCTGCTGCCAGGCTTGTCATCGCCTCTCGCGGCGCTGGAAGACCTTCGGGCAACACTAATAATTATTTGGATTAGGAGGAAGCTGCGTCCTGCAGTGCTGATGGCGCAGCCTCTGCCAAACCTGCCACCTAGGCCCCTATTCACATGCAGCGCCTGACATAATTACCCGGAAACTGGGGTGGGGAACGGAGAGCGTAAGTCTGTAGGGGATATGTTCCCATCCCGGGTTCAGCTCGCAGTTTAAAGCTCAGGTATTGTGTGGTTCACCTGCTGACACAGCTGATGGGCTTGTTACAGTGTATCAGCGTAGGCTATCCGCGATGCATAGTAGCAAACTCTTCAGCTGTGTGAGTGGGTCTAAGGCTTCATTGACACGTCCGTGGAACACGGTCTGTGAGATACCGGACTGGCATCCTGCTTGGTGCAGGAGCGCACGGCGTCATTGGTTGCTAAGACGCCGTGCGCTTTGTGCTGTCGCCGCAGTACAGTAATACACTCGTGTAGATCATACGAGCGTGCACTAAGCAGGATGCCAGTCTGGTATCTCACAGACGTGTGAATGAAGCTTAAGTCAGGATGTGTGTGATGGTCTGAACAGAAGATGGAGGTGAATCCTACAAAACTCTACACATCTATGTTGTCATGAAAGCAGAGAAATGTCCGTCATTTCACCGGTCTAAATAGTGCAGCGTAATGTGTCCACCATTTTTGCCAGAACGTGAACAGAGCCATGCATAGGTGTAATATGGGAGTATTGTGCTTGCTCTGGGGTTACCATGGCAGCATCAGTGCTCTCCTCCTGTGGCATGCAGGGCTTGCTAGGAGATTGTTTTGCAGCAGCTGGAGATTGAACTGCTCCATAGACCTGTCATGTTTTTAATGAGAGCAAGTCACATGACTGGAAGTGGGATTAGTCTGTTGCTGGTACCATGGAAACCCCAGAGCAAGCAGGATGCTCCAGAGCTGCAGCAGCTCAGAAATGGGGAGAAGGAGACCGGTTGTATATTGGAAAGTCTCTTCTGATTCTGCCGTGGATGATCCGTATCCGCAGGGTCTGTCGTCCTCTCCAGTCCTTGTGTCATCTAAAGCACAATCCAGAGTCAATTAAGATTCGCTGCTGCAAATTCTGAGATAATTTAATTAACAGAGCTCCTTGCTGCGCTCCTTGGGGACTGCGCGGAGATTGCTCAATTTAATTTTGAGCAACAAAGATGTGGCTAGAAGTAAACTTATGATAAATGAGGTCGGGCGGCTCCGCACCTTGTGCTGATGTGGGTGCTCGGGGCGGCGTGATGAATGCACGCCCCCGGGGGAGTGTGTCCTGCCTCACCCTCGTGGATAACGTTTCAAGCAGATTTGTGATAAAAGAAATAAAACACAACTGTAACATTTTTCAGTAATGTCATCAGCAGGGGGCGGGGCTGTGACTACCTCTCAGACATTATACACAGGCAGGTTGTCAGCAGTAATAGATGTTCCTGTAGTATAAGGTGTGGATCTCATGTCTGATCACATGTCAGTATATCAGTGATGTCATCAGCAGGGGGCGGGGCTGTGACAACCTCTCAGACATTATACACAGGCAGGTTGTCAGCAGTAATAGATGTTCCTGTAGTATAAGGTGTGGATCTCATGTCTGATCACATGTCATTATATCAGTGATGTCATCAGCAGGGGGCGGGGCTGTGACAACCTCTCAGACATACACAGGCAGGTTGTCAGCAGTAATAGATGTTCCTGTAGTATAAGGTGTGGATCTCATGTCTGATCACATGTCATTATATAAGTGATGTCATCAGCGGGGGGCGGGGCTGTGACTACCTCTCCGACAGGATATACAGGCAGGTTGTCGGCAGTAATAGATGGGACGCTGTGCCGGTAGTATTAGGTGTGTGAATCGCTATAGATCTCGGTCAGGGATGACAGGGGGGGATGATGGGTTTTTGGCCGCTGTTGGATGGAATATGGTTTGCATTCTCCCTGATCCCTCAGTCGACCTGGCATGAACAGGGTTAAGCGGCCTCCTGCCATGTTAGTCCTGTGATCCCTACGATTTCTACCGGCGTGTTGAGATGAGGGGAGCGGCGGGCGCGGGATTTTAGCCTAGTTTGCAGGCAGCAGGGGGTGAGCGGAAGCAGCGATGTGAAGCCTTCCCTTGTCTCGGGGTCTCGGCGCTCTTTTGATTAGCAGCAGATGAAGGGCCCTGATCTGAGGGCTCCTCGCTCATGGTTCCCTTCTCTGGTTAATAAATGGATATTTAACAATGTCTGTGAGCGTATGAAGTGATAATAACTAAATCAATACCCCGCCATTGATTTGTCCCGGCTCCCTGCAGCGTGACGCAGCGAGCGGCGCCTTAATTTTCCAGCTAACTAGCGCCTTGATCCGCAGTCCGGCTATTGATTGCCATTGTGCTCCATGGTAGTTCTATCAGCGCAGCGGTGTCTGGCCGTACGGGCCGCTCCGCGCTTTGTGTCCCTCACTGTTTGATGAGCGTTTGCTTTCCGCGGCTGCGTTGCTTTACTCTTGGTTTTAATGAGCAGTCGCCGTTGCTGGCGTGTAGTCAGTTGTATTATGTATTCTGCTTTCTATTGGTCAAAAAAAAATTGGGTTATTTGAATTTTTATTTATTTTTTATTCTCAGGATCACAGAACAATCGGCAGTGACGACGTTTGAAGCGTTAAAGGCGCGTATCCGGGAACTGGAAAGACAACTATCCCGAGGGGACCGCTACAAATGCCTCATCTGCATGGTAAGTGCGACATTTCTGTGGGTGGCCACAGGATGATCGGGCCTCGTGGTGGGTGCCCCTTCTGCACTCGCCACCCAGATTCTGATAAAGGCAGCAGTCCAGTGGAGCCCCTCACTAGCTGGACCCGGGGTCCCAGGACCTGCCTAGTGGGGGGCACAGGCTGACACGCCTCAGATTCTTGGTGTCTGTGCTTTCATGGATCTTACATGGCGTTTACGTGTTAATTCATTGCTGCCTCCTAAGGGTTAATGTGCGGTTTATAATTCTCTCCTCTCTCCTCGCCAGGATTCCTACACAATGCCCCTGACGTCCATTCAGTGTTGGCACGTGCACTGCGAGGAATGCTGGCTGCGCACTCTGGTGAGGCTGGGGGCCATTATCGTATTGGGAGGGGTCGTCTATTTCTGGGCCAGTTCTGGCCGCTAATGACAGAAGAGAAAATCTGCTTACTCTTTTATAAGCGACGATTCCCCCGGACAGATTATCTGCTCATTGCTGGTCTCTGCTCCCATCATTATCTTGGCGTTTTCATGGTTTGCATGCTGAGGCTAAGACGCTCCTGATGGCTGCCGGGGGTTACAGAAGTCTTCGAGGACTGGTGTCTGGTCCAGTGCCGAGTGCTCACTGCTGCCCCTAGTGGTGTGATTGCAGTGGCAGTGCTCAGCATTACCAGCGCTATCATTAGCTCTGCCAATCCCTGACCTACCATCCAGAACCATCAATCTAAAGATCTGTTGAAGACTTGAGCAGAATAGCGCCCCCAGCAGTCAGCATGTGCGGTACCGCTACTCGCCTCACGTCTGGTTACTATGGGGGTGCTATAGGCAGCCATGTTCTGGCCACATTGTAATCAGGCCAAGCGCTCCCAGCCTGGGGATAAGAAACACACGGCAAGGATCTTGGCACTTGTGCTGGGAAACAATTAATAAGCATCCTCTCATGTGTTCCAGCAGCCGCCCCCCACCTCTCGGACCCTCGATTTATGAAACCAGTCCTCCCAGCCTGGAATAGCGTGCTACTAATGTAGCCATTAAAACGTAGCCTGAAGACGGCCGTAAAAAGCCTTGGAACGCCTTGGTGCTTTTGTGTCTTGATCAAAGTCGGTGTGTGTAATCTCGTTAAGCCTGCCCTTTACCCCTTCCAGACAACCCCCCGACTCTCTCTATGGCCCCCCTAATGCCTGGTACCTCTTCCAGAGACCCCCCTGACTCTCTCTATGGCCCCCTAATGCCTGGTACCTCTTCCAGAGACACCCCCCCCCCCCCCCCCGACTCTCTCTCTGGCCCCCTAATGCCCGGTACCTCTTCCAGAGACCCCCCTGACTCTCTCTATGGCCCCCTAATGCCTGGTACCTCTTCCAGAGACCCCCCCCCCCCCCCCCCCGACTCTCTCTCTGGCCCTTACCTTACAGGTCACCCCCTCTTTCTACTGCACTACAGCTGCATTTTGACGTGGGTCGGATCTGTGGCGTCACATGAAAGTGAAAAGCTTGGCTAATATGGTAATTAATGCACCCACCTAATGGCGAGCAGCAGGGCGGCCCGCGTGACGATGCTGCGCTGACATCCGCCATAACAAAGGCTTTCCTTTTCCTCCGGTCTCTTTCCATCTTGCAATAAACCATTTCGGTTTTAATGGGCTTGAAGGGGAGACGCAGAATCGTTTGCAGAAGGAAAGCATTTTTATATGTGAGATGATGAAAAGAGCAAATATCTCGCCCTAAATAAAATGGTCTGTAAGGACAGGTGCGGGAGGTTATGAAGCCACGTTATGGCCCGTGGGTGGCTCCGGCACTGGGGGGGGGGGGGGGTTCTGTATTGTAGAGCCGGCCGGATCCTTCTGGTTGGTGGTGCAGCTGTGGTGAGATGCTAATAATGGGTTAATAAAGATGGTTCTGACTCCATATTAGTGATTGCAAACCATAAGAAAGCCTGAGGCTGCACTACTGAGTCTGACGACGTGTCCCCTTCTTGTTGACACAGACATTTAAAGGGAACCTGTACTATACTGCCCTCAATCCCCCCTAATGTTGCTGTCCTGTCTTCCCTTACCTCCCCGATGACGCAGTGCCGCTGTCATGTCTGATAGTCCCCCACCTCCCCGATGTCGCAGTGCCACTGCCATGTCTGATAGTCCCCCGCCCCGATGTCGCAGTGCCACTGTCATGTCTGATAATCCCCCGCCCCGATGTCGCAGTGCGGCTGTCATGTCTACCCGCCCGATGTCGCAGTGCGGCTGTCATGTCTACCCGCCCGATGTCGCAGTGCCGCTGTCATGTCTACCCGCCCGATGTCGCAGTGCCGCTGTCATGTCTACCCGCCCCGATGTCGCAGTGCCGCTGCCATGTCTGATAGTCCCCCGCCCCGATGTCGCAGTGCGGCTGTCATGTCTACCCGCCCCGATGTCGCAGTGCCACTGTCATGTCTGATAATCCCCCGCCCCGATGTCGCAGTGCGGCTGTCATGTCTACCCGCCCCGATGTCGCAGTGCGGCTGTCATGTCTACCCGCCCCGATGTCGCAGTGCGGCTGTCATGTCTACCCGCCCCGATGTCGCAGTGCGGCTGTCATGTCTACCCGCCCGATGTCGCAGTGCGGCTGTCATGTCTACCCGCCCGATGTCGCAGTGCGGCTGTCATGTCTACCCGCCCGATGTCGCAGTGCGGCTGTCATGTCTACCCGCCCGATGTCGCAGTGCGGCTGTCATGTCTACCCGCCCGATGTCGCAGTGCGGCTGTCATGTCTACCCGCCCGATGTCGCAGTGCGGCTGTCATGTCTACCCGCCCGATGTCGCAGTGCGGCTGTCATGTCTACCCGCCCGATGTCGCAGTGCGCTGTCATGTCTACCCGCCCGATGTCGCAGTGCGGCTGTCATGTCTACCCGCCCGATGTCGCAGTGCGGCTGTCATGTCTACCCGCCCGATGTCGCAGTGCCGCTGTCATGTCTACCCGCCCGATGTCGCAGTGCCGCTGTCATGTCTACCCGCCCGATGTCGCAGTGCGGCTGTCATGTCTACCCGCCCCGATGTCGCAGTGCCGCTGCCATGTCTGATAGTCCCCCGCCCCGATGTCGCAGTGCCGCTGCCATGTCTGATAGTCCCCCGCCCCGATGTCGCAGTGCCGCTGTCATGTCTACCCGCCCCGATGTCGCAGTGCTGCTGTCATGTCTACCCGCCCCGATGTCGCAGTGCCGCTGTCATGTCTGATAGTCCTCCCCCGCCCCGATGTCGCAGTGCCACTGCCATGTCTGATAGTCCCCCGCCCCGATGTCGCAGTGCCGCTGTCATGTCTACCCGCCCCGATGTCGCAGTGCCGCTGTCATGTCTACCCGCCCCTATCATTACATAAAAGCAGGTTTGGTTGCTCTATGTGAAGAGCTCTTCGATGCTGGCATGGCAGCCATATTGGGGGGGGGGGGTTTACTTCACCCTCTATATTTTATATTTCTGCCAGTGTCCTGACATTTTGTCTTTGTTGCAGGGAGCCAAGAAGCTGTGCCCGCAGTGTAACACCATCACATCACCCGGGGACCTCAGGCGCGTCTACTTGTGAAAGGTAGAGGCACTGACCTTGCTCCAGCCTCGTTCAAGACTCACCCCGGTTGTCCTCGCGCCTCCGTTTTTCCGGAGTCGGAGGCCTCACCTGGGTCTGTAATGTGACCGAGGAAGATTTGGAAGCTTAAGACACTTTTAACTGTAGTGGAGCAAATAAAACTGTAAAACAAAGAACAAGCCTTTGCTGGACTTCTGTGGCTTCCAGATCTTCACCTCCAGTCAGCACTACCGGGGGGACGCCAGATCCCTGCCCCCGCAGCACTCGCCACGTTTTCTCTTCTCCCTGTACCTGCTGCTGATTTTTAATGTTTCTCTCCGAATTTTCGAGGACTTGATGCACCACAGCTCCCATCATTCTTTTTAGTTTACATTGTCCCTCCAACTGCACCGAAAACTGATCAGTGGCGCAGGCTTGTACAGATGACCCCCACCGCTCTCCCCTCACGTGCAGTTTGTGATTTCTATATTTTTTTGGTGTGTGTGAGAAAAGCAGGGAAAAGAAGAAAACTGACAGAAATGCGAAGCACATGTAATATAAATCCTATGTTTACAGCGTCACGTATAAACTGAAGGGACTCCATGTTACCCGGGGGGGGGGGGGGGGGGGGGGCGCGGGTATTCCTTGGGGCAGGATGATTTTATTTTTTCCTGTCAGAAATGGGTCTAAAATCTAAAATGTGTAAATGTAATTTATTTTAGGTTTTCTTCTTTTTTTTTTTTTGTTTGTTTTTTAACATTTTTTGTTTGGAAATCTATTTGCCCAGCAAATGCCGCGTACCTGTGCCGTTCCTGTGTGCAGGATCATGGGGTGGCAGGACGCCAGCCGCCCCCTTCTTGGAGCTGGATTAACCCCTCCCAGACCGGGGCTGGGTCTAATGACCAGCTGTGTGATGCTGTAATGGTCCATGTGATAGCAGTTGGGTTGAGCATTGCTGGAGGCTCAGGCTCTGGACGCGTTGACTTTCGCTGTTACGTGCGGCTTGTGCCAGTAATCGACTTAATATTTTCCTGCTGCTTCCTGTTCCAGAAAAGACGGGGGAAAAAAAACGTGTGTTCTTAGCACCATTGGAGTCTATGGAGGGTGACCTATATTGTGCCCAGAGGCTGCAGGTTCACATCTGAGGTTTAATGCGTCTCCATTTACGTTTCCTGACACCCTATCCCGCTGTATTCCGTGTACTGGGAGCCGGAGCCTGTTAATGGGACCTGTCACCCACAGCAACCTGGTACAAGGGTGAAAATGGATATATAATCCCAGCCTGTGATTGGTCCTCGGGGCGACACTTTGGAGCCTCCGGTTGTCATACAGGCACTTCAGCGCACATAAGAAGTGCAGCAAACCTTGTGAAAATACCGCACACACTTCCGTGTTTTTGCATTGTCTGTATGGAAATCGATCGAGCTCCAGGGTTGTAGGACAGTGAGACCCCTTGTGCCCCCGGCTCAGGTTAGAGCAGGGGTGGCCGCTATAGTAGTCACACGCGGCCCCCAACTCCCTGGTCCTTATTTCCTACTTTTTGTGTCTGGCTCCTATAGATTTATTCTGGAGCATCAGCCTCTACTCCCGGGGCGGGCGCCCAGCGGAGCTACTGGCAGCTTGTGGGTGCAGTCAGCCGTGGCCACACATTTACATTGACCCTTGTAACGCTGGAGGGAATCATCTGCAATTCAAAGTGCTGGCTTCCAGCTGCCGGCGTGCCCTGGCGAGGGAACGGTTAACAGTATGAAATTGATTCTATTAGATATGTATTGGAGACGGCAGGAAATGAATTAGGACGTTAACATGGTGACCTGCTGGGTGGCAGTTTGACACGAGTTACTGACCCGGATCCTTGGCAGCTGTCATGGAGGAGGGGTATGAGCTCCTTCAGAGCTGCAACTCCTCTCTGCCGGGGTGAGCCACACATACGAAACCTCACTGATTGTATTACAGCTCCGGGGAATCCTGCTGCGGCTGCAGACTGACATCTCTGCGGCGCATCTGAACATGTGCATGTGGCGATTTCAGGCTGAGGAGGCTGTAGGACAGGAGAATACAGTCTATTGCCCCCTGTTAGCAGCCACTGGACATGTCTCCCGGTCAGCAGTCGGCGCCTGCACTCTGGGTGCGTTCTATATGTTCACCTCTAGTCACCATATTGTGTTCATGTACAGAATGTGTAAAATCTGGTGGAAAGATGACAATTCCCAGAATAATGAGCTCTGTGCAGGGAGCTGCAGAACTGTGAGCGCAGTTCTGGAGGGTAATGCAGGATCTGTAACATGTTGTGGCTGGATCTCCCTGGAGTATGTGCTGTGCAGGTTCATGAGGGGGGCCCTAGATCCTTAGGACAGAGTGTCATCCCTGAGGGGGGTCTAAGCTTCCAGCCTTCCACGTGTGTAAATGTCAGGATTGTTCCCAGCACCGCAGCGGATATTATAGACTAACTGAATATATTTCTTACCATTATGGCCCCTCCGTAAACTGGCGCCTGAGCCCACAGCAGCGGACGGGGATGGGTGTCACCTGGAAATGAAACCATACTGAGCCCCTGATGTGCCTGCCGACCTGTATGGTGGTCACATGACCTCCGCCAATGGTAGTAATGCAGCCTAATCTACAAAGGGTTAATGCGACACTTTTTTTTTTTTTGTGCCACTCTGTTCCAGCGTTGGCCATGGTGGTCGCGGAGGATCCAGTGGGAGTTTCTATTTATTTTCTACCTTTTTTATGGTCGGGGAGTTTGTGGAAATTTTGATGTTTTGTTGGAACAAAGAAGAAAAAAAAACGAGCTAAATCTCAAAATGAAAAAAAAAGTTTCCCAAAGAGGCAGCGGAGGCCCCTGAGTCGTGTCCATGACGTGTGTCCGTGTATATTATATCCCCGCAGCTTCTTGTCATCACCATTTGTAAAGTACATTTGACATTAAAGAAGTATAAATCTTTGTGTGCTTCCTCATTACTGGGCGGTGCGACCTGCACCCTGGTCACTAGATGGCGGGGCATCAGTGCTGAAGAGAGGCTGGCAGCCAGGAGCAGGGAGGGCAGGCTAGTCGCCCGCAGGCTGCACTCCTAACATAGGCCGCTGCCTTCTTGCCCCAGACAGGGTTCAGTTGTTGAGATGTGGGGGGGCGCTGTCGAGTACTGAGTGTACAAAAAAAAAAAAGTTTGAAATGAGAAAAAAGCAATTCCGCCCTTTGTATTTCTGCTTTGTTTTTACAGCATTTTCTGTGCTGAAAATGACCCGGCAAGCTGACGGCAGTAAGATGTCCCAGACCCGAGAGCTGGAAGAGTCTTAGGTTTTACTTTACAAAGTGTTTGTTTTGTTGTTTAAACAAAAACCATTGCGGCCCCAGATTCTGACATCCAGAACTTCGTTGCCAGAGCCGCGTGAGGGCAAAATCTGCTCGACGGTGCTATTTACATCCGGCTACCGGAGAAGTCTGGCTAAAAGCGGTCTCCATGGAAGAACTGCTGCTAAAAAGCCGCCATACCCTTCACATGAAAACAAGGCCAAGCATCTCGACTGCGCAAGAACCTAAGAACTGGGGTGCAGAACAATGGCTGCCGGTGCTCTGGGCCGAGCAGTAAAATGTGAAATATTTGGCTGACCCAGAAGGACTGCAGAACGGTACAGTATGGAGAGTGTGCGGGCAGCAGTGAAGATGGTGCAGAACGGTACAGTATGGAGAGTGTGCGGGCAGCAGTGAAGATGGTGCAGAACGGTACAGTATGGAGTGTGCAGGCAGCAGTGAAGATGGTGCAGAACGGTACAGTATGGAGCGTGTGCGGGCAGCAGTGAAGATGGTGCAGAACGGTACAGTATGGAGAGTGTGCGGGCAGCAGTGAAGATGGTGCAGAACGGTACAGTATGGAGAGTGTGCGGGCAGCAGTGAAGATGGTGCAGAACGGTACAGTATGGAGTGTGTGCGGGCAGCAGTGAAGATGGTGCAGAACGGTACAGTATGGAGCGCGTGCGGGCAGCAGTGAAGATGGTGCAGAACGGTACAGTATGGAGAGTGTGCGGGCAGCAGTGAAGATGGTGCAGAACGGTACAGTATGGAGAGTGTGCGGGCAGCAGTGAAGATGGTGCAGAACGGTACAGTATGGAGAGTGTGCGGGCAGCAGTGAAGATGGTGCAGAACGGTACAGTATGGAGAGTGTGCGGGCAGCAGTGAAGATGGTGCAGAACGGTACAGTATGGAGTGTGTGCGGGCAGCAGTGAAGATGGTGCAGAACGGTACAGTATGGAGCGTGTGCGGGCAGCAGTGAAGATGGTGCAGAACGGTACAGTATGGAGAGTGTGCGGGCAGCAGTGAAGATGGTGCAGAACGGTACAGTATGGAGAGTGTGCGGGCAGCAGTGAAGATGGTGCAGAACGGTACAGTATGGAGAGTGTGCGGGCAGCAGTGAAGATGGTGCAGAACGGTACAGTATGGAGCGTGTGCGGGCAGCAGTGAAGATGGTGCAGAACGGTACAGTATGGAGAGTGTGCGGGCAGCAGTGAAGATGGTGCAGAACGGTACAGTATGGAGAGTGTGCGGGCAGCAGTGAAGATGGTGCAGAACGGTACAGTATGGAGCGCGTGCAGGCAGCAGTGAAGATGGTGCAGAACGGTACAGTATGGAGTGTGGGCAGCAGTGAAGATGGTGCAGAACGGTACAGTATGGAGAGTGTGCGGGCAGCAGTGAAGATGGTGCAGAACGGTACAGTATGGAGAGTGTGCGGGCAGCAGTGAAGATGGTGCAGAACGGTACAGTATGGAGAGCGTGCGGGCAGCAGTGAAGATGGTGCAGAACGGTACAGTATGGAGAGTGTGCGGGCAGCAGTGAAGATGGTGCAGAACGGTACAGTATGGAGCGTGTGCGGGCAGCAGTGAAGATGGTGCAGAACGGTACAGTATGGAGAGTGTGCGGGCAGCAGTGAAGATGGTGCAGAACGGTACAGTATGGAGAGTGTGCGGGCAGCAGTGAAGATGGTGCAGAACGGTACAGTATGGAGCGTGTGCGGGCAGCAGTGAAGATGGTGCAGAACGGTACAGTATGGAGAGTGTGCGGGCAGCAGTGAAGATGGTGCAGAACGGTACAATGCTCCCTCCCTGTCACATTCCTTGAGAAACTGTGCACAAGTGTATCTAGAAGAACTGGTGCTGTATACATGTGTGTGTGTATATAACAATATAGAGAGAGATTCCCCAAAAATGCAAATATTGCACCATCACATGACCTGCAATAGCCAATTGAAGCCCTGGGGGTCACTAAAGGGGGCAGGAGACTGTGGAGGTCACTGTAAAGTGGACAGGGGACTGTGGAGGTCACTGTAAAGGGGGCAGGAGACTGTGGAGGTCACTGTAAAGTGGACAGGGGACTGTGGAGGTCACTGTAAAGTGGACAGGGGACTGTGGAGGTCACTGTAAAGTGGACAGGGGACTGTGGAGGTTACTGTAAAGTGGACAGGGGACTGTGGAGGTCACATATTAAGGGAACAGGGCGCTGTTGAGGTCACATGTTAAGGGGGCGGTTATTGTGGAGGTCACATGTTAAGGGGGCGGTTATTGTGGAGGTCACTGTTAAGGGGGCGGTTATTGTGGAGATCACTGTTAAGGGGGCGGTTATTGTGGAGGTCACTGTTAAGGGGGCGGTTATTGTGGAGGTCACTGTTGCAGGAGGTAGCGCCACATGTGCGCTGTCACTTTGTAGAGTGGTTTGATAAAGGTTAGGGTACGCTTACCATCTGTGGTTGTGAGGAGTCACAACCACTGTAGAGAGCCTTGCTGGTAGTTGTAGTTCGCCGACCAGCACACCGGCTTGTTCCAGGCTGCAGCCGCGGTCCCTCTGTGGTGCCCTAGTAAATGAGGTGTACACAGTGGAAGTATCAAAAAGAAAACTGGTAAAAGACGTATTTTGACCGCTTTTCCGGCGCTTGCTCGGAAGGATTCAGACCCAAGTCATCGGACACATAAGGGGTTAACTTTTATTTGCAGGGTAGTCAACGCGTTTCGAGGGCTGGATTGCCCTCTTCTTCAGGACTGTACACACTTCTGATACCTGATGTCTCCTGTCCTTGTCTGTAAAGGAGCAGTGAAGAAGGACAGGAGACATCACGGTATCGTACGTGTGTACAGTCCTGAAGAAGAGCGCAATCCAGCCCTCGAAACGCGTTGACTACCCTGCAAATAAAAGTTAACCCCTTATGTGTCCGATGACTTGGGTCTGAATCCTTCCGAGCAAGCGCCGGAAAAGCGGCCAAAATACGTCTCTTACCAGTTTTCCTTTTGATGTTGAGAAGGTAGGGCACAGTGGACATCTGTTAAGGGGGTCCTGTGGAGGTCACTAATAAGGGGGCGGCAACTGTGGAGGTCACTCGTAAGGTGGTGGGGTCCTGTGGAGGTCACTCTTAAGGTGGTGGGGTCCTGTGGAGGTCACTAATAAGGGGGCGGCAACTGTGGAGGTCACTCGTAAGGTGGTGGGGTCCTGTGGAGGTCACTCTTAAGGTGGTGGGGTCCTGTGGAGGTCACTAATAAGGGGGCGGCAACTGTGGAGGTCACTCGTAAGGTGGTGGGGTCCTGTGGAGGTCACTCTTAAGGTGGTGGGGTCCTGTGGAGGTCACTAATAAGGGGGCGGCAACTGTGGAGGTCACTCGTAAGGTGGTGGGGTCCTGTGGAGGTCACTCTTAAGGTGGTGGGGTACTGTGGAGGTCACTCTTAAGGTGGTGGGGTACTGTGGAGGTCACTCTTAAGGTGGTGGGGTACTGTGGAGGTCACTCTTAAGGTGGTGGGGTACTGTGGAGGTCACTCTTAAGGTGGTGGGGTCCTGTGGAGGTCACTCTTAAGGTGGTGGGCACTGTGGAATTCACTGTTAAGAGGGCAGCGACTGTAGAGGTCACTGTTAAGAGGGCAGCGACTGTAGAGGTCACTGTTAAGAGGGCAGCGACTGTAGAGGTCACTGTTAAAGTGGTAGCTGCTGTGGAGGTTAGTGTTAAAGGGGCAGAGCATGGTGGATGTCAGTGGTAATATATATTTTTATATATACTGTATACACACACTATACACATGTATACAGCACCAGTTCTTCTAGATACACTTGTGCACAGTTTCTCAAGGAATGTGACAGGGAGGGAGCATTGTACCGTTCTGCACCATCTTCACTGCTGCCCACACTCCATACTGTACCGTTCTGCACCATCTTCACTGCTGCCCACACTCCATACTGTACCGTTCTGCACCATCTTCACTGCTGCCCGCACACGCTCCATACTGTACCGTTCTGCACCATCTTCACTGCTGCCCGCACACTCTCCATACTGTACCGTTCTGCACCATCTTCACTGCTGCCCGCACATTCTCCATACTGTACCGTTCTGCACCATCTTCACTGCTGCCCGCACACTCTCCATACTGTACCGTTCTGCTGCCTGTACCGGCTCCATATTAAAACAGAGTTCACTAAAAGGTTTTTAACAGTAGAAAATAATTTCTGAAGTTATTACCCGAAGTCTCGTGAGACTTCGCTAAGTAATAACTTTGTTTCATCGGAGCCAATACGTTCTGATACTGTACGGAGCTCACTTGCTACAGTATTCTAAAAAAGTTTTATGAAAATAAATTTCGGATATTTCATCTGAAGTCGATTCGCTCATCCCTACTTCTTCTTCCTCCAAACATGACGAGTGAAGGCGATATCAAAAAGTTTTATTTTGGTCTCATCTGACCACATGACCTTCTCCCATGCCTCCTCTAGATCATCCAGATGGTCATTGGTGAATTTCAAACGGGCCTGGACGTGTTCTGGTGTGAGCAGGGGGACCTCTCGTGTCCTGCAGGATCTTTATCCATGACAACGTAGTGTCACTAATGGTAATCTTTGAAACTGTGGTCCCAGCTCCCTTCAGGTCATTGACCAGGTCCTCCTGTGTAGTTCTGGGCTGATTCCTGACCTTTCTCAGAATCATCCTTACCCCACGATGCGAGATCTTGCATGGAGCCCCAGATGAAGGAAGATTGACAGTCATCGTGTGTTTCTTCCATTTTCTAATAATTCACCAACAGCTGTTGTCTTTTCACCAAGCTGCTTGCCTATTGTCCTGTCGCCCATCCCAGCCTTGTGCAGGGCGACAGCTTTGTCCCTGGTCTCCTTAGACAGCTCTTTGGTCTTGGCCATGGTGGAGAGGTTGGAGTGTGATTGACCTAGTGTGTGGACAGGTGCAATTACTATAGGTAACAAGTGCAAACAGGTGCAATTACTACAGGTAACGAGTGCAAACAGGTGCAATTACTACAGGTAACGAGTGCAAACAGGTGCAATTACTACAGGTAACGAGTGCAAACAGGTGCAATTACTACAGGTAACGAGTCGGAGGACTTCTTCAAGAAAAGCAGGTCTGTGAGAGATACAATTCTTGTTGGTAGGTGATCAAATACTTATTTCATGCAATAAAATGCCAATTATAATTTTTTTTTTTTTATTAGACAATGTGATTTTTTAATATATTTTTTTAGATTCTGTCTCTCATAGTTGAAGAGCACCTACGATAAAATGACAGACCTCTCCATTCTTTTGTAGGTGGAAAAACTTGCTGTATTGCCAGTGTATCAAATACTTATTTTCCCCGCTGTGTGTGTATATTTATATATAGTGGAATGCGAAAGTTAGGGTACCCCTGGTCAAAATGAAAGTACAGGTTGGTCGTAACCATCTCTTAAATGTAACAAAAAAGGAAAAAGGGCCTGGAGCTAAACTTTGGGTACCTGGTAGTAACCCCAGGTATCACAGCTTGTGAAGGGTTTTTGTCGCAGCCAACAGTATTTCCATTCTTGCACGCTCTGCTCTTTTGACGTCTATCCACAGATTTTCATGGATGTTCAGATCAGTGGACGGTGAGGGCCATGGTAAATCCTTCAGCAGATGAGGGGGCTGTGCACAGACATTCATGCAGTCCATCATATCGTCTATGGACGCTTCGCTTTATATCCAGAGAGGGGTTTCGTTTTTTTGCCAATGCTGCCACCTGCTGGTGATTACATGTTCTACATGAGCTGCATGGTCTGGACAGTGTGGATAATCAGCACCGTTAAGCATACCTGCTGTATTCACTGCAAGCTGTTATGTCTGGAAGAAAGTGATACATCTCCGCTGAAATATTATTTCAGTCTGTAGGTGACAGAGCGCAGGGGCAGAAATAACATAAGAAGCCCACCAACCATGTCTGAAACTGGGGGACGTGCTGCATGCAGTGGTGCAAGGGTTTTATAAATATGGAGCTCACTCCAATTCTACACAGTAAAGTCCCATTATTATGACCACTTCCTACTTTCGTAGAAAGCTCATTAAAGAAAGTCCTGTGCTGAGCGGGCTCGGTGGGTATATAAGGGGTGTGATAGGCTGTCTGCACACATATCCTTCGGTGGTATATAAGGTGTGATAGGCTGTCTGCACACATATCCCTCGGTGGGTATATAAGGGGTGTGATAGGCTGTCTGCACACATATCCCTCGGTGGGTATATAAGGGGTGTGATAGGCTGTCTGCACACATATCCCTCGGTGGGTATATAAGGGGTGTGATAGGCTGTCTGCACACATATCCCTCGGTGGGTATATAAGGGGTGTGATAGGCTGTCTGCACACATATCCCTCGGTGGTATATAAGGTGTGATAGGCTGTCTGCACACATATCCTTCGGTGGTATATAAGGTGTGATAGGCTGTCTGCACACATATCCCTCGGTGGGTATATAAGGGGTGTGATAGGCTGTCTGCACACATATCCCTCGGTGGGTATATAAGGGGTGTGATAGGCTGTCTGCACACATATCCCTCGGTGGGTATATAAGGGGTGTGATAGGCTGTCTGCACACATATCCCTCGGTGGGTATATAAGGGGTGTGATAGGCTGTCTGCACACATATCCCTCGGTGGGTATATAAGGGGTGTGATAGGCTGTCTGCACACATATCCCTCGGTGGGTATATAAGGGGTGTGATAGGCTGTCTGCACACATATCCCTCGGTGGGTATATAAGGGGTGTGATAGGCTGTCTGCACACATATCCCTCGGTGGGTATATAAGGGGTGTGATAGGCTGTCTGCACACATATCCCTCGGTGGGTATATAAGGGGTGTGATAGGCTGTCTGCACACATATCCCTCGGTGGGTATATAAGGGGTGTGATAGGCTGTCTGCACACATATCCCTCGGTGGGTATATAAGGGGTGTGATAGGCTGTCTGCACACATATCCCTCGGTGGGTATATAAGGGGTGTGATAGGCTGTCTGCACACATATCCCTCGGTGGGTATATAAGGGGTGTGATAGGCTGTCTGCACACATATCCCTCGGTGGTATATAAGGTGTGATAGGCTGTCTGCACACATATCCCTCGGTGGGTATATAAGGGGTGTGATAGGCTGTCTGCACACATATCCTTCGGTGGTATATAAGGTGTGATAGGCTGTCTGCACACATATCCTTCGGTGGTATATAAGGTGTGATAGGCTGTCTGCATACATATCTCTCGGTGCGTATATAAGGGGTGTGATAGTCTGTCTGCACACATATCCCTCGGTGGGTATATAAGGGGTGCGATAGGGATGCACCAGCATGTACCATATACAGTATTGTGTATTAATGTCACTGGACCAGTAGACGGCACTGTATGTTAAGGTTACCAGTTGTGTATATCTTTAAAACTTGTTGGTTCTCTCTCTCTTTATACCATGATGGCTGCTGTTACAGTTTGCTGAAATGTTTTGTATGGTTTGAACTTAATCCACACAAGTAACCAAGTTCTGCCTCATCACAAGCTACTAGTGTCTTCTCTAATACATCACCAACCGGTTATAGACTCTAGAAAAAGGAGAACTACAAGCAAGTGCTGCATCTGCGATCCTCCCAAACCCCGTATGAGGAAACAAGAGCTGCATCCAATTCACTGAAAGACGGCGAGTGCTTCAGATATGAGCAAAGCTCAACGATACCAACTTGTGGCAGGTACTAGGTACACACAGACCCAATGACAGCCCGGGAGAACGGGACAGGAAAAGCAGCCACGAGCCTGTGGAGGATGATCAGCTCATTGATATAAGGAAAGAAAACACAGCTAAAAAGGTATGTGGACTGCTAAAGGTAAGGGAATCAACAAGTTAAAAGAGGAGAAGATTTACAAGAAGGAAAACTGCTACAAGAGGACATCGTGTTACATTAGAGGGGCAAAGGGTTAACAGTAATATCAGGAAGTATATACTATCCATAGTATTCAGTATATTGGGCAGGCGAGATGGGCCAAACGGTTCTTATCTGCCGACACATTCTATGTTTCTATGACAAAACCAGCACGGACGTATAAGCCTAAACAGTAAACTATATCTGCTGCGCAAACTGTATAAGATGAGGCTGGAAAAAGGGCAGCAAATGGGTGAACATGTAAAGGCTATGCTAGAGATTGTGGACCAGCCGGGTGCAAGAGGTGAAGACATGAAAGACGATCACGTAGAAGCATTAATGCTATGCAGCCTTCCAGAATCAGACCGTGCCCTTATAAATGCTCTAGAAACTAGACCGGAAACTGAACTGGCGCTAGAATATGTTAAGGGGAAATCAATTGATGAATACAGCAGAAGAAAGGAACATCTGCCTAGAGGACGAGAGACCGGAGGCAGCTCTGAAGGTGCATGAAGGCACAAGACAAAGCAACGAATCCAGGTATGTTTTCACTGCAAAAAGGCCGGTCATCTGAAAAAGAACCGTTCAATCTGGAAAGCAGAGCAGAGAAAGCGGGAGCGACCCACAGGAGAAGGAGCTAAAGCGGCCATGAAAGTGCATCATGGAGGGGTGACTCAGAACAGTACCTCTCACGGATGGTGCATTGATTCAGGGGCAACAAGTGACATGACCAGCGACAAGACATTCTTCACAGAAATTCATTTTAGTGTAAAAGATACGCACTGACAATGGGGGGAATATATGAGTACAGAGATGGAATGATACCTAAAGAAACAAGGTATTATACACCAAACAACGGTACCATAGAATCCTGAGCAAAACGGCGTAGCAGAAAGAGTCGCACTCTTGTAGAGATGACCAGATGTCGGCTTTCAGACGCTGCATTACCGAAACAGATACTGGGGAGAAGCGATAATGACTGCAACAAACCTGCAAAACAGGCTCCCATCAAAAGCTATGGAAAGTACACCTTATTAAACGTGGAATGGGTCAGAACCTAACGTAGGGCACATCAGAGTGTTTGCTGTAAAGCATATGCCCACATTCCAAGTGAGAAACGCTCCAAGTTGGAGAACAAAGCCTTAGAAGGCATTCTGGTGGCTACAGTGAGCAGAGTAATGGATATAGAATCCTTTGTCCAAAGACCAACAAGGTCACAGTAAGCCGCAGTGTTTAAGCGAAGCACCAGATAATACAATTCTTGAAAAATGTGGCGAGGAATTGCGAGCTGAATCAGCAAGAAACGTTGACCCTTGCAAAGCAGGACAAGAGCCAGAACAAGAAGCGGAACTTACAATCAACGAGCCAGTAGAACCCACTGAACAACAAGAAATCAGAAGATCCTCTCGGATGACTAAAGGGACACGGCCCCACAAGTTATCATACGCTGCTAAAACACATCACACACAGGAGACAACATCCTGGGAAGACATAGAAACTGCCGAGAAGGGAAGCCGATCAGTGGGGAAAAGCAGCTGAAGAAGAAATAAAATCACTTCAAGAAAATAAAACTTGGTCACTAACAGAACTTCCTCCTGGTCGCAAAACTATCTGAAGCAAATGGACTTTTAAAGTGAAATACAATGCAGAAGGAAACATCTATAAGATACAAAGCAAGATTAGTTGCTAAGGGATACTGCCAGAAATCTGGAGAAGATTACGATGAGACGTTTGCTCCAGTTGTGAAACATTCCACCATAAGAACACTCCTTAGCGTTGCTGCCGGAAAGTGAATGCAAGTGAAGCACCTGGACGTCAAAACTGCTTTTCTGTATGGAGACATCAAGGAGGATTTATACATGGAACAGCCACCAGGATTTGAGAAGGAAAAGAACCTTGTATGCAAACTGCAAAAGAGCATCTATGGACTCAAGCAAGCGGAAGAGTGTGGGATGAAAAAGTGAGCAAAATACTCACAAAAGAAGGAGTCTCAAGAAGTAAAGCAGATCCATGTCTGTACTTAAAGAATCAAGAGAACAAATGGACATACATCCTAATTTACGTTGATGACATCTTGACGTGTTTTGAAGAAGAAGGGGACTATGACCAAAAAGTTCACAAACTGAAACAAAAATTTTAAATTAAAGAGTTGGGGAACATTACTCACCACCTTGGAATTCAAATAGAGCTGGAAGAGGATGGAAGCTATCGTAACCAAAGTCAGAAAATTACAGAAATATTATAACAGTTTCACATGCAAGATGCAAAGGAAGCGAGAACACCAATGGACCCAGATTATCCGAAAAACAATGGAACAGAAAACTAAAATTTACTTACCAAAATTTTTGTTTCCTGGAGTCTGTAGGCACACCAAAGGGTTAAGTCCCCTAGGTACAACCAGAATACAGACCAATTAGCAAGCAGTAGATTGATAAATTACATGGTACCTCCCAGTATAAAGCACCACAGAACACACAGAGCCATGTATTGCATGCAGCAATAATTTATTAAGGGTGGGCATATTGTGCTGCCTACGAACTCCAGGAAACAAAAATTTTGGTAAGTAAATTTTCGTTTTCCTGTTCGTCCTTGGCAGCACACACCAAGGGATTTCTAAAGCAGTACTCAAAGGGGGGGGGGGGAGCACTGGCCGCCAACTGTAGCACTCGTTTGCCAAAAGAAGCCTCTTCTGCTGCCTGTAGTGTTTAATGAAGGTCAATGATGTAGACCATGTTGCGGCTCTGCAGATTTGTTCCAATGAGACTTGTGCCAGTTCAGCCCAGGACAAAGCTGTAGACCTTGTAGAATGGGCCTTTAATAATAATGGACATTGTAACTCAGCCATTGAGTAGGCCAACTCTATAGTCTGTTTGATCCACCTCGCTTAAGTCACTTTACTGGCCCTTTTACCCTTATTAGGACCCTGGTGCTGTAAAAAGAGACTTTCACATCCTCTGAATGATGAAGTGACTCGTAGGTAGAACCGAAGTACTCTTCTGACATCCAGGAGATGAGTTTGATCCTGGTCTTGGGTGTTGGACTGGATTACTGGGAGTGATATCTCCTGGTTAATGTTGGTAGTTGAAGCAACCTTGGGCAAAAAACCTGGCATTTTGCGTAGAACCAAGGAGTGGCCTAAGTCCCTAAAGTATGGTTCTCTGCAGGATAGGGCGTGTAGATCACTTATACGTCTTGCTGATGTGATTGATACTAGGAATAAGGCTTTCCCCAACAGATGGTTAATGGAAGCTTCTTCCAGCGGCTCAAATGGAGGTTTACACAAGGCGGACAATACCACCGACAGGTCCTAGGATGGAATTGGAGAATGGAAGGAAGGATTGATATTCTTCAAGGCTTTGAAGAAAGTGCGGATTAATGGATTGTTTGAAAACTTTCCTTGTTGCTGCGCATTTATTGACGTGTTCATTTTCGGACCTTTTTTGAAGCCCTCATGAAGAAAGCGAATGATCGTATTTAGTGATTCTGGGTCTTCTGAGTTACTTTGACACCATGTTTTAAAGATGCGCCAAACTCGATTGTAAACTTTCACTGTAGCCGGCTTTCGAGCAGCTAGGAGAGTATCGATCACTTCCGTGGGAAGACCTAGGTGAATTAAAGAATCCCGCACAGTCTCCAAACCGATAACTTGAGGTTGTTGGGATTCGGATGAAATAAACAGTTCTGACTGAGGAGATCCCGTCTGGGTGGAATCTTCCAAATCCTCCCTTTGGATTGACGGAGAGCTAGGGAAAAATCACGTTCTTCATGGCCAATAAGGCAGGACCACAATTGCTTCTGCTTGATCCTGCTGAATCTCCTTGAGTACCTTTGAGATCATTGTAACTGGTGGAAAGACATATATCAGATCTTCCTTCCAGTTGACTGATAATCCGTCGATCGCAAATGCTTGAGTGGAGCGGTAAATGGAACAGAATATTTTGGTCTTTCTGTTCTGTTCCGTTGCCATTACATCCATACGAGGTTCTCCCCACCGATTCTCGATCTCTGCAAAAACAGCCAGATTGAGACTCCATTCTCCCGGATGCATCTTCTTGCGACTGAGTAGGTCGGCCATGACATTCAATGCACCCTTTATGTGGAGTGCTGTTATTTTTTGGGTCCATACCTCGGCCCAAGCCATCGGAAGACTGCATTTCCTGGAGAGACTGCTGTTTCTTGTCCCTCCCTGCTTGTTTATGTAGTACACCGTGAAGACGTTGTCTGACTGGATTAAGACCCTGCGGCTCTTCAGTTGATCCTGGAAATGAATCAAGGCATACCCGCCTTTAGTTCCCTCCAGTTGGAGGACCTTTTGGAATCTGCTGTGTTCCATTTCTTCTGCACCCACAGATTGTCGACATGGGCACCCCAGCACCAGGAAGAGGCATCGGTAGTGAGGTGAATCTGGGTTTGAGGTTGCAGATTTCTTCCCTTTTGAAGGCGTTTGGGTGACATCCACCACCTGAGATGATGACGCGTCGACACTGGTATCACAAACTTCCTGTCCAGGGAGTGATAACTCTTGTCCCACGCTGTGAGGATGGCATGTTGTAGCTCTCTGAAGTGAGCTCTTGCCCATGGAACTGCATCCACTGAGGATGTTAACCGACCCAGTAGAGACATGGCCTGTCGAAATGTTACCCTGGAGGCAGAGGTCAGGTGCGAGACATGTTTTTGGATAGCTAGTATCCTTTCTGCGGATAGCCTTACATTCATTTTCTTTGAATTCAGAATGAATCCTAGAAACTTTATCTCCTGAGAAGGAACAAGTTGAGATTTTTTGTGGTTTACCAGAAACCCATGATTCTGGAGCATTAATAGAGCCTCGTTCAAATCTGTTGATAGTTGAGCCGCAGAGTTCGCTATCAGAAGCCAGTCATCTAGATACGGTATGCAACATATGCCTTTGAGGTGCAACGCTTCTGTCAGGACCCCTGCTACAGATGCGATGTTCTGGGTTGAGTTCGAATCGCTATTCTTAGATACTTCCGATGCTTGGGAAGGATTGGAATGTGTAAATACGTATCTTGGGGACCTACCGATGCCATGTAGCTGTTCTCCTCTAACAGCGAGATCACCGATCGGATTGATTCCATTCTGAACCTCTTCTTGGCAATATACTTGTTTAGGTATGTTAGATCCACTACTAGCCTCCACTTGTTCCCTGGTTTGGGTAGCGGGAAGACCTTGGAATAAACACCTTTGCCCTCCATTGCCGCCTTCTCTATGAATTCTTCTAACAGTTGAAGGATGACTGGATTTGTCTGGTTTATAAGAAACCGGTCTGGAGGGTAATTTGAAAATTCCAGGACATAACCTCTCTGAATAGTGGAAATGACCCAGGCGTTGCTCGACGTGTTTTCCCATGCTGCGGTGAATTCTTTTAGTCTTGCTCCTACCCGGGGCTGAGGCCTGGCGTCATTGTTCTGTGGGCTTCTTATATTTTTTTCCTGAAGTCAGGTCTCTAGTCTGTTACGAAATCTTCTTTGTCTGTCAAACTGCTGTTTGTTCCGAAATCTAGGGGATGATCTTCTCTGAAAACGAAAGGATCTGGAAGGCTTCCTTCTTGTTTCCGGAAATTTAGAAGCTTTGCCGTCATTTAATGACTCCAGATTTTTTTCCAACTGAGGGCCAAACAAGGACATGAGCTGGAATGGAAGATTACAAAAATGGAACTTTTACAAGAGGTCACCTGACCATTGTTTAATCCATATGGACCTTCTGGCGGCATTAGTGAGCGCCAAAGAACGTGATGCAAACTTTAGCGAATCTAACGGAGAATCACACAAGAATTCAGATGCATGCTTCATAACCGGGATATTTTTTAAAATGTCTTCCCTTGGAACCCCATCTTCCAGGTCATGGGATAATTGGGAAAGCCAGATCCGCAGAGATCTTGCCACTGGCACAGAGGCTAGGGCCGGTACACAGGAAGAAGCAGTGGATGCATACGTTTTTTCAAAAATGACTCTGCCTTCTTGTTTATTGGATCCTTGATCAAGGAGGACTCTTCAGATGGAAAAAGCGCCTTTTTTGAGAATCTGGCCACTCGAAGGTCTATTTTAGGGATTGACATCCAATCTTTACATGTGTCGTCCGCTAATTTATATGTATGCTTGAATCTGGAACTGGGATCCGGTTTCTTATCTGGTTTATCCCAATCTTGCTTTAGCCAATCATTGAGCAGCGGCCGCCCTGGAAAAGCTTTGCCTCCTGATTTAGGAAAATAAAACAGCTTGTCACATTTTGACTTATTAGAAATATCTCTATCGGATTCAATAGTGTGCTTGACTGCTTTGAGAAGACCCCCTAGGTTCTCTTTATGGAACAGCATAGTGTGGCTCTGAAGTCACATGCGATTTTTTGTTTTTCTTATTGGAGGCTCTGACTTCATTAAACACAGATGATAGCAGATCCTTAAACCAGGGCAGAAAGTCATTATTCTGGGAGGGAGGAGACTCAGAATGTGCAGAAGTGCAGCCCTGACACAGATCAGAGAGGGCATCATCTGGCATAGGTTGTGCACAATCCTGCAGGGGCCGTGTCTGGACTTCCTCGGGGGAGGCAGACATCTGATAATAGATAAGGAGCATTAGTAAAAACTCATTCCTATACCCCAACACCATCGAGGAGTGTGCACAGAGGGAGGGACAGCCGCATCAACCCTATGCCAGATCTTGCCAACATGTTATCCCCGTACGCTAGTGGCGTCGCTAGAGGGGGGCGAGGGGGGGCAATTGCCCCCCCTATGTTGTTCCTTGCCCCCCCGGGTGCCCCCCCGCTGATTCCCCTGAGTGAATACTAATGAGCGCTTCCATTATGGAAGCGCTCATTAGTACCGAAGAACCAGGAAGTGGTGAACGCTCTGTACTCACCACTTCCTGGTCCTCGGCTGTCGGCTGTGCAGGGCTGCGCACAGCGTGAGGTCGCTCTGTGACCTCACGCTGTGCGCGCCAGTTTAGAGCACAGTCGACTGAGGAGGGAGAAAATGGCAGGCGGCGTCCGTCCAGGAGCAGGAGAGGTAAGTGTTTTTTTATTTTATTTTATAAAAAATGTGGCTGCTGGGGGCATTATGGGGGCTAATAGGAGGCATATGGGGCTAATAGGAGGCATATGGGGGCATTTAGACGCATATGGGGCTAATTGGAGGCATATTTGGGGGCTAATTGGAAGCATATTTGGGGGCTAATTGGAGGCATATGGGGGCATTTGGAGGCATATTTGGGGGCTAATTGGAGGCATATTTGGGGGCTAATAGGAGGCATATTTGGGGGCTAAAAGGAGGCATATGGGGCTAATAGGAGGCATATGGGGGCATTTAGACGCATATGGGGCTAATTGGAGGCATATTTGGGGGCTAATTGGAAGCATATTTGGGGGCTAATTGGAGGCATATGGGGGCATTTGGAGGCATATTTGGGGGCTAATTGGAGGCATATTTGGGGGCTAATAGGAGGCATATTTGGGGGCTAAAAGGAGGCATATGGGGCTAATAGGAGGCATATGGGGGCTAATAGGAGGCATATGGGGGCTAATTGGAGGCATATGGGGTCTATGGGGCTAATTGGAGGCATATGGGGGCTAATTGGAGGCATATAGGGGCTAATTGGAGGCATATAGGGGCTAATTGGGGGCTAATAGGAGGCATATGGGGGCTAATTGGAGGCATATGGGGTCTATGGGGCTAATTGGAGGCATATGGGGGTTAATTGGAGGCATATGGGGGCTAATATGAGGCATATGGGGGCTAATAGGAGGCATATGGGGGCTAATAGGAGGCATATGGGGGCTAATTGGAGGCATATGGGGGCTAATTGGAGGCATATGGGGGCTAATTGGAGGCATATGGGGGCTAATTGGAGGCATATGGGGGCTAATTGGAGGCATATAGGGGCTAATTGGAGGCATATGGGGGCTAATTGGGGGCTAATAGGAGGCATATGGGGGCTAATTGGGGGCTAATTGGAGGCATATGGGGGCTAATTGGAGCCATATGGGGGCTAATTGGAGGCATATGGGGTCTATGGGGCTAATTGGAGGCATATGGGGTTAATTGGAGGCATATGGGGGCTAATTGGGGGCTAATAGGAGGCATATGGGGGCTAATAGGAGGCATATGGGGGCTAATAAGAGGCATAATGGGGGCTAATAAGAGGCATAATGGGGGCTAATTAGAGGCATAATGTGGGCTAATGAGGCATAATGTGGGCTAATGAGGCATAATGGGGCTAATATGAAGAATAATGGGGGCTAATGAGGCATAAGGGCTGATATGGGGGCTAATGAGAGGCATAATGAGGGCTAATGAGAGGCATAATGTGTCATCCACAGATGCCCCCATAACAGTGTGTCTTCCACAGATCCACCATAACAGTGCGCCTGTGCACTGACGAGAGACAGAAAGAAGGGGAAAGAATCCGCGGAAGCAAGCAGAGGAGGCACAGCAGACGACTGAATAGCTTCTTTTGTAAGTAAATTGTTTTATTATAAATGTATCCCTGCATACCGCAACTCTCTAGTATTTTGTAATCTTATTTCTATATACTTATTTTGTTTTTGCCCCCCCATTTTTGACTGTGGTATCTTTGTGCCCCCCCTATATATTGTTCCTAGAGTCGCCACTGCCGTACGCTAACCTTACTTACCTCGGTAAGCAGTGGGAGTAGCGTCCTGGCGAGCGCCCATAGTAACTGTCTCTTCAAGTACCTAGAGAAAATACAATACATGGCTCTGTGTGCTTTATACTGGGAGGTACTAAGTAATTAATCAATCTACTGCTTGCTAATTGGTCTCTATTCTGGGTTGTACCTACGGGACTTAACCCTTTGGTGTGTGCTGCCAAGGACGAACAGGAAAACTTGTTACCTAACAATGATTATTAAGGCTCCAGTGGGTGAACCTCTCTTCCTTCAGAGAGCGAAGCAGGAACAAGGGATTATAGCCGGGGAGTATACAGCGTATAGCATTCCCCAGTGTAGATGCAGCCTTTCCCCCACACATGAGACGAGGCTCTATGTTAAGGGGAAAACAGGAACTCTCTTTAATGGGGCCACATGTCAGCCTTTTATGCAGGTCTTCCAGCAAGGGACACTCCCCGGGGACCTTATGGAAGACGGAGACAGTTTATACATTAGCCAATCACATACATTTACAGTATGGAAACACTCCCAGCAATTGTACACAAACCCCCCTCTGCCTGTGATACAATTACCCAAATTCAATGGGCATTGGCTGTGATACAATTAACAAACACAATGGGCTCTGCCTATGATACAATTAACAAACACAATGGGCTCTGGCTGTCACCTCCACATGGCCATATACAGTGCTTACATTGTCCTATAGCGCAACTATACATGATTGTATTGGTACCTTTGTCTTTTTCTTTAGACTTGCAGAAGGTGGAAAAATGAACTTTGATTCATATGCAAATCAGCACTCGCAGGTGCCCCGGGGCGGCGTTCACTGTGTTGGAGCCCAGGCTGCTCTGCCTTTTTTTATTGTTTCCCCGCCCTCCTATTCCCTTGCGTTATCCTTCGGTCCGGCTGAGATCCCGCGCCTGTTCACTGCCTCGCTGGACCGGAGCATGCGCACTGCGATGCCCATTGTGGGCATGGCATCGCTTTAAGTACAGAAAAAAAGGAAAGTGCAACAGCACAACAGTGGGATTATGTAGTGGTGGTGCCCGCGGTGTCAGGTGGCAGTCCGTAAGTACCCCGTCACAGCAAATGAAATGTTCAAGATAAACCGCAGCACTCTCTTTTCTTCAGCAATTCAGTGTTTATTCACCAATTCTAAGCAACGTTAAGACCAGTGTGGTCTTTCTCAGGGCTTGGAATTGGTGAATAAACACTGGATTGCTGAAGAAAAGAGAGTGCTGCGGTTTATCTTGAACATTTCAATCACTTTAACTACTGCGTGACTGGTACTCCCGGTCTCTGTGTTGCTCCCTGGCTTAGAGTGGAGGTTGCTTTGTGGGCAGGGATCAGCGGTACTCTGCCCTGGTGCCAGCTCATCAGCTAGGCTAGTCTGTGGGGAGTCAGCCTCTGGACAAGAGGATAGGGGAGGGCAGAGGCCAACTGCTCTCTGCCCAGATGCCAGCTTTTCTGCTGGGGTAGCCTGTGGGGAGTCGGCCTCTGGACAAGAGAGGGCAGAGGCCGACTGCTTTCTGCCCAGATGCCAGCTTTTCCGCTGGGGTAGCCTGTGGGGAGTCAGCCTCTGGACAAGAGGATAGGGGAGGGCAGAGGCCAACTGCTCTCTGCCCAGATGCCAGCTCTTCCGCTGGGATGGGGTCAGGGAATCCTACCCCCAGGACCTGGTTGCAGATCTGCTGTGGAGAGGAGAGATTGCTTACCACCTCCTCCTGGCATTCCTGCGGGATTGGTTGGGGATCCGTACCGGCCATCCAGCATCCCTGTAGGTCTGGTGCAGAGACCGCGGTCCCATCTGCACCATCAGAGTTAGGGGTTCTGTCCCCCTGTGGTTGGGGAGAGAGACCGGTTGTCTCTTCTCCTTGCAAGGTACACTGCCGCAGGTGAATGGAGACTATGCTCTTCTCTCCCTGCAAGACATACTGCCGCTGGGGAGCTGGACCGACTGTCCCTACTCTCTGAAACTCCGGCTGGTGTTGGGGATCTGGGCCGACATCCCTGTAGGGCCGGTGGAGAGACCTCGATCCCATCTCTACCTGCCATATGGGTTTCCCCCCAGGACCAGTCTATGAGGTCCCCTACCTCCGCAGCTGGTACTGAAGCAGGGGATACCTCAGTCAGGTCTTCCCAGCTGTAGGGTTGTAGGTCTGGCACTGCCACCAAACTCTATTGGGTCCGAATTGAGCTGAGGAAGTATTGGTAATCCTGCTCAGCTCCCACTCCATTGTCACTAGAGATGCCAGGTCTTGTCTCACCTCTCTCGCTGTAGCCCAATCATGCATAGCCTCCCTGTAGTCATAGATATCCCAGAACCAGGACTCTCCAGCATCTCCGAACTCTGGTTCTGCAAAGGACTCAAACAACAGGCCAGGGCTATCATAATACTCACCCACGGGTCTGTCGTGCTCAGCCATCCAGGGGGAGTGCCGAATCACATACCACCAGAGTGCCTGGTAGGCATCGTCTAGCCAAAGTTCCTTCCATACCAGGCTCCCGAGTTCTGTCACCCACTCATCCAGGAGCTGCTCTCCCAGAAGGGGCATTCGCAGGGCCACTCTGGTCCGCAACTGCTGCTCCTCAGAGGGGAGACGCTCGCCCCACCGATGCTGTATGTCTTCGAGGGCCTCGTGCCAGACGCCTTTCCGGACTGCATCCCTCCAGTCCGGGTCATCCTCCTCCTTGTAGTGAAATGCTGTTCGGGAACTAGCTGATTTCATACTGCTGTAGCCAGGGGCGCTGTACGTGGACAAGCATTTCCCTCAAAAAGATGCTGACTCCCCACTGGCTACCCCAGCGGAAGACCTGGCATCTGGGCAGAGCACAGTCGGCCTCTGCCCTCCGCTATCCTCTTGTCCAGATGCTGACTCCCCACAGACTAGCCTAGCTGATGCGCTGGCACCAGGGAAGAGTACCGCTGATCCCTGCCCACAAAGCAACCTCCACTCCCAGCCAGCAATTGTAAACCACCCCCCTCTGCCTGTGACACAATTAACAAAACACAATGGGCTCTGCCTGTGATACAATTACCAAACACAAATAACTTAATCACTTACAGGCAGAAAACTCAAATTTTTCCCAAAACACAGAAAACACCCCAAAACCCCACATATCCCCATAAATGATACATCCATGGATAGCTCTGATATGGGCAAACAACATATCCCAAAATCACCCAGATCCGAGCAAGGGTTTCCGAATTCCATGGAAGTCACATTTGACCGACCACAAGCATGGCTTTCCTGCCCTAAACAGTTCCACAGATTTAGGCTGTGCAGCCGGTCTGTCTTCCCCTTTAAAGTTAGTATATGGGCCATAATCCTGAGGCAAGAGGCTGCAAACAGGCCCCTCCAAAACCCAGTGGCGAGGTTATTTCCGCCACATACAACATATACAATAAACACAACATACTCTACAATATATACAATAATCACTTACCATAAAACCTAAACACTGACCTTTCAGTCAGTGCACACACACCAGGCCCAGGTTTGGCCCCTGGAATCTCTTTTTACGTCTCACAATTTCATTGCAAAACAAAAAGCTAGGAGTGTAAGATCAGCCCATCACCGGGAGGAACTGGAGGATTAGTCAGCTAAGGCATCCCAAAGCAAAAGCTCCCCCTTAGACGGGAGGCTCTGGCAGCACCTAGCCTTCCACGCTCCAGAGAGCGAACCGTCACCAGGTCACCAAGGATGCTCCTACGTACCTCTTCCTCAGGGAGGATTTTATGGCACTTTGAGACTAGACACCTCGCGTGCAACGTGTGGTACCTAACCACTACACTAACTAAGAAAGATGTGCAGCTGTCCCTACCACACAGGTCTCTGAAATCCACTCTGCATAGGATAGAGCAGCCAGCCAAGGCCAACCGATGGAAGCCCCCACCTTGTGGTAAACCCCTGTATTAAAGGGGCACTGAAGCAGGAAGTGGTCCATGCTCTACAGCACATCACCACACTCCTCCCAGGGACAACCCCTTATCTTGGGTTTCCTGTATTTCAGATTGCCCCTCACATACAGCTTTTACCATGGAAGCAGCGCCAGACGAAATCCTAAAATTTCATAGGGATCCTTTCTGAATTCAAAAGCAACAACCCTACCTCCAGATCCCGACCTGGGCAGTCCCTGAGGGCCAGCAGGACCTGAAATGAGAAGACAGGACCCTACTGTCAAGGAGTCTCGTTGACATGGTCCTAATCTCCCTCACTCCCGAGCCCCACCGCCGGATGATCTTCAGATCCTTCACTCGCCCACCTGTCTCTCATTCCTGGAAGAAAGGCTGAAACCATCCTTTACAAGAGACTACCCACAAAGGAGCCCTCTTTTTCCAGATGTTTGCTTTAGGAAAGGTATTCAGCAAGAACACCACTGGGTTGACCATACCCAACCTGCCTTGTCTCCTTGTGCGTTATGTGATCTCCCTCCTGATTAGGTTCAGTCTGGAAAAACAGACTGTAAACCTGCGGCCAGAGAGACTCTGGCAAGATACAGATGCTGCCCAAGTCTATCAACAAAGGGATCAGGTAAGTGTTGCTCAGATTGACCATTTCCCGAAGTGTAAAAGAACAACCCTTTCCTTGGTCCACTTTATGGGTGGAATCCTTTAGCCTGCTTTCTGAATTTTTCTGATGATAATCATCGGTGCCAAATTCGATGCCTAGAATCTTCGCCCTACCCTGGGGTTCTTGGAGGGTGCCCTGGAGACTAAAATCAGGCTCTCCTCCTCCCAGCCAGAGAGTTTCACATTTATCCCGGTTGACACTGGACCCAGAAGCCTCTGAGTAGCAATTTACCTCTGACATCTCCATCCTACCTCCTATTGCAAAGAGGCAAAAACATTGACATCATCAGCATACGCCACCACTCTCAGAGACAGGACCGCCCTGCCCCACCAGGTCCGTCCCAACCCCTTCCAACGGTCCACGATCTATCCTTGTAAGGAAAGGGTCAATCGCAAAAACGTACAACAAAAGGCTTAAAGGACATCCCTGATGAACACCGGAACCCACCTCAAAAGAGCGGCCAATCCAACCGTTCACCAACGGGAAACTCTCTGCCCCCGCATACAAGGTTTGTAGCCAGCTAACAAACCTCCCTGGTAGGCTGTATTTCAAAAGGACGGACCACAGGTACTCATGATCAACCCGATCAAAAGCTTTAGCCTGATCCAAAGACAGCAGGTACCCCTTCCAAAGACCCACCCTGCTCTGCTTGATGGCCTCCCGGACACTAAAGACAGCGCTTAAAGCGCTCCGACCAGTAACAGAACAGAGCTGAGTCACCGAGAGGAGACCTGGTGCAAATTTCACCAGACGACTGAACAATATCTTGGCCAGAATCTTCCTGTCTGTATTGAGAAGCGCTATGGGACGCCAATTCTCAATATGGCATGGATCTTTTCCCTTTGATGGAATAATCAGGGCCGACCTTCTAATTGACTTTGGCAGAATGCCCGAGGATAGACACTCATTTAATACCTCAGTCAAGAGGGGAACCAAAGGGTTCTTAAAGGTCTTATACCATTCGGATGTTAAGCCATCTGGACCTGGCAATTTCATGAGCCAAAGCCCCTCAATGGCCAGTCTCACTTCCTCTTCCATGATTGGCTCTACCAAAACACCAAGAGAAAAATCACCTCTTGACTCAGGATCAGGCACCTCCCCATCTCTAGCTCGATTAGCCATCTGCATTTAACTCTTTCAGCGATTTTAAAAAGGGCCACCACCCCACTATACGACTCGGCCACAAGAGACCAATATGATGGCCCTAGTCGCCATTCCCGCTTGGCTTTATGAAGATCTGCCAAGCTTGACAGCCTGGTCTCTTGCAAAAATAAAACATCAGCTTCAACCCGGCTGAAAAGATCAAAGGCCATAAATCTTGCCGTATCTGACTTTGTGCTGGTGACATTAATACTCGCCAGCGTCAACTGGGTTAGTGGCACCATCATTGGTGATCAAACTAGATAGCCTTCTTCGTACCACCCCCACCACCTTCAGAAGATGAAGATGACGCCTTGTCCCTCCTCCTATTTTTTCAGACAAGCAGAGGTATCCATGACATCTTTGCCTGCTGGCCCTGGTTTAGCCCCCTCTCTTGAGGGCATTACACCCTCTGAAGTAGGAGACTTGGCGCCCCCTGGAGGAGCTTTCTCTACGCCCTTCTGTACCATGCCTCACTAACCTCCATCTCCACCCCCTCTCGCGCAGTCCCATCATTATCAACTACTGAGTGACCAGAAGACGCTGAGACGGGGATACGCTGCCACAGACCCTGGATCACCAGCCTTGGACCAGGGTACCAGCCTTCAGAGAGAGCGGGACAGCTAGCTCAGGCCTTTCCTCAGCATAAAACACTTCTTCTGCCAGGGAGGAGAAGGGAGAGGCCAGCTCAGTGCACTGCCTGTATTGTTTTGCACCTGAATCCCTCTATTAAAGAATCACACTGGTTTACTGCAGACCCTGACTCTCTGGACCCAATGTAGTGTTGGGGCTACCCAAAATCCACCCTACAGGACATGTGAGGGGATCGCAGCTCTGACCCTCAGCCTCTGCAGGACATGTGAGGGGCAGGAGGAGGATCACAGCCCTAACCTCCGGCCTCTGCAGGACATGTGAGTGAGGGGCAGGATTACAGCTTTGACCCCCAACCTCTGCAGGACATGTGATGGATAGGAAGAGGATCACAGCCATGACCCCCGGCCTCTGCAGGACATCTAAGGGGCAGGATGAGGATCACAGCCCTGACCCCGGCCTCTGCAGGACATGTGAGGGACAGGGAGAGGATCACAGTTCTGACCCCTGGCCTCTGCAGGACATGTGAGGGACAGGAAGAGGATCACAGCTCTGCCCCCTGGCCTCTGCAGGACATGTGAGGGACAGGAAGAAGCGGATCACAGCTCTGCCCCCTGGCCTCTGCAGGACATGTGAGGGACAGGAAGAGGATCACAGTTCTGACCCTGGCCTCTGCAGGACATCTAAGGGGCAGGATGAGGATCACAGCTCTGACCCCTGACCTCTGCAGTACATGTGAGGGACAGGAAGAGGATCACAGCCCTGACCCCTGACCTCTGCAGTACATGTGAGGGACAGGAAGAGGATCACAGCTCTGCCCCCTGGCCTCTAAAGGACATGTGAGGGACAGGAAGAGGATCACAGCTCTGACCCCCGGCCTCTGCAGGACATGTGAGGGACAGGAAGAGGAGGATCACAGCCCTGACCCCCGACCTCTGCAGGACATGTGAGGGACAGGAAGAGGATCACAGCCCTGACCTCCGGCCTCTGCAGGACATGTGAGGGACAGGAAGAGGATCACAGCCCTGACCTCCGGCCTCTGCAGGACATGTGAGGGACAGGAAGAGGATCACAGCCCTGACTCCCGGCCTCTGCAGGACATGTGAGGGACAGGAAGAAGAGGATCACAGCTCTGCCCCCTGGCCTCTGCAGGACATGTGAGGGACAGGAAGAGGATCACAGCTCTGACCCCCGGCCTCTGCAGGACATGTGAGGGACAGGAAGAGGATCACAGCTCTGACCCCCGGCCTCTGCAGGACAATTGAGGGACAGGAAGAAGAGGATCACAGCCCTGACCCCCGACCTCTGCAGGACATGTGAGAGACAGGAAGAGGATCACAGCTCTGACCCCCGACCTCTGCAGGACATGTGAGGGACAGGAAGAGGATCACAGCCCTGACCTCCGGCCTCTGCAGGACATGTGAGGGGCAGGAAGAGGATCACAGCCCTGACCTCCGGCCTCTGCAGGACATGTGAGGGACAGGAAGAAGATCACAGCCCTGACCTCCGGCCTCTGCAGGACATGTGAGAGACAGGAAGAGGATCACAGCCCTGACCTCCGGCCTCTGCAGGACATGTGAGGGACAGGAAGAGGATCACAGCCCTGACCTCCGGCCTCTGCAGGACAATTGAGGGACAGGAAGAAGAGGATCACAGCCCTGACCTCCGGCCTCTGCAGGACATGTGAGGGACAGGAAGAAGAGGATCACAGCTCTGCCCCCTGGCCTCTGCAGGACATGTGAGAGACAGGAAGAGGATCACAGCTCTGCCCCCTGGCCTCTGCAGGACATGTGAGGGACAGGAAGAAGAGGATCACAGCTCTGCCCCCTGGCCTCTGCAGGACATGTGAGGGACAGGAAGAGGATCACAGCTCTGACCCCCGGCCTCTGCAGGACATGTGAGGGACAGGAAGAGGATCACAGCTCTGACCCCCGGCCTCTGCAGGACAATTGAGGGACAGGAAGAAGAGGATCACAGCCCTGACCCCCGACCTCTGCAGGACATGTGAGAGACAGGAAGAGGATCACAGCTCTGACCCCCGACCTCTGCAGGACATGTGAGGGACAGGAAGAGGATCACAGCCCTGACCTCCGGCCTCTGCAGGACATGTGAGGGACAGGAAGAGGATCACAGCCCTGACCTCTGGCGGACATGTGAGGGACAGGAAGAGGATCACAGCTCTGACCCCCGACCTCTGCAGGACATGTGAGGGACAGGAAGAGGATCACAGTTCTGACCCTGGCCTCTGCAGGACATGTGAGGGACAGGAAGAGGATCACAGCTCTGACCCCCGGCCTCTGCAGGACATGTGAGGGACAGGAAGAGGATCACAGCCCTGACCTCCGGCCTCTGCAGGACATGTGAGGGACAGGAAGAGGATCACAGCCCTGACCTCCGGCCTCTGCAGGACATGTGAGGGGCAGGAATAGGATCACAGCTCTGACTCCCGGCCTCTGCAGGACAATTGAGGGACAGGAAGAAGAGGATCACAGCCCTGACCCCTGGCCTCTGCAGGACATGTGGGGGGCAGGAATAGGATCACAGCCCTGACCCCCGGCCTCTGCAGGACATGTGAGGGGCAGGAATAGGATCACAGCCCTGACCCCCGGCCTCTGCAGGACATGTGAGGGGCAGGAATAGGATCACAGCCCTGACCCCCGGCCTCTGCAGGACATGTGAGGGGCAGGAGGAGGATCGCAGCTCTGACCCCTGGCCTCTGCAGGACATGTGCGGGGCAGGAGGAGGAGGATCACAGCTGTGACCCCGGCCTCTGCAGGACATGTGAGGGGCAGGAAGAAGAGGATCACAGCCCTGACCCCTGGCCTCTGCAGGACATGTGAGGGGCAGGGGGAGGAGGAGGATCACAGCCCTGACCCCCGGCCTCTGCAGGACATGTGAGGGGCAGGAGGAGGAGGATCACAGCCCTGACCCCCGGCCTCTGCAGGACATGTGAGGGGCAGGAGGAGGAGGATCACAGCCCTGACCCCCTGCCTCTGCAGGACATGGGAGGGGCAGGAGGAGGATCACAGCTGTGACCCCGGCCTCTGCAGGACATGTGAGGGGCAGGAGGAGGAGGATCACAGCCCTGACCCCCGGCCTCTGCAGGACATGTGAGAGACAGGAAGAGGAGGATCACAGCCCTGACCCCCGGCCTCTGCAGGACATGTGAGAGACAGGAAGAGGAGGATCACAGCCCTGACCCCCGGCCTCTGCAGGACATGTGAGGGGCAGGAGGAGGAGGAGGATTACAGCCCTGACCCCCGGCCTCTGCAGGACATGTGATGGACAGGAAGAGGACCCTAGCCAGGATCCCTATCCTAGTGGGGTAGTTTTCAGATACCTCGCTCCTTCTGCCCCCATCTTCCTTGTTCTGCACTAATTTTGTGAAAAATGAACATTAAAATCAAATTTAATCTGCAAAAATAAGAGTAAATAATAGTCTTATCGTCCGGAGAAATAAACATGGAAAAAGTGTAAATCACTTGAATGTGTCCTCCCCCCCCACCCCCCCGCCAGATACAAGAGACGCCAGTGGATGATTTATCAGATACTTTGGAAGCATGCTAATCGTGTGACAGCGAGCGCCCGGGGGGCTATTTATCAAAAAAGACGATGTTGTTGGGGAATCTATAACTAATTACCGGTAATGAATGAGGTGCGGCGCATTAACACGCCAGAGTTTGTTATGGAAATAAGCCGCTCCCAGCAGGCACGGCACTTCATTAAAGCAACGCACATCGCAGCGCGAATGGCGAGACGCAAGAAACCTGCAATTGTTCCATGAGTTTTCATTAAGAGTATCTTTTTTTTTTTACTTCTCGTTTCATGGATTATAAAGTGGATAAAAGTCAGAAAATGCCTCATTAACAGTGCGAACCGCCACCTCTCCGGGATCCACGGAGAATAATAAGCGCTACTGAATTCTCGGTGTTTGTCACTTACAAGACGCACAGTACAACTTCTCTAATCTCAGATACACCAGAAAGTCCTCACACCCCTCACTGTCCTCACATTCTGTCCTCCCGCTGAGAAGGGAAAACTAAAACCCCACATGGATATAAGTCTTCAGCCCCTTTACTCCGGATATAAGTCTTCAGCCCCTTTACTCCGGATATAAGTCTTCAGCCCCTTTACTGAGTCAGGACATAAGTCTTCAGCCCCTTTGGCAGTGATTCCAGCCTCCAGTCTTCTTGGAGATGATGCCACAAGGCTTACACCTGGATTTAAGAATTGTCTGCCGCTCTTCTCTGCAGATCCTCCCCAGCTCTGTCAGGTTGGATGGGGGGCATCAATGGACAGCCATATTTAGGTCTCTCCAAACATGGTCCGTTGGGTTCAGGGCTCTGGCTGTGACCCCTGGTCGTGTGCTTAGGGCCATTGTCATGCTTCACTGTAGGGATGGTATTGGGCAGGTGATGAGCAGCGCCTGGATTCCTCCAGACATGATGCTGCCACCACCATGTTTCACTGTAGGGATGGTATTGGGCAGGTAATGAGCGGCGCCTGGTCTCCTCCAGACATGATGCTGCCCCCACCATGCTTCACTGTAGGGATGGTATTGGGCAGGTGATGAGCGGCGCCTGGTCTCCTCCAGACATGATGCTGCCCCCACCATGCTTCACTGTAGGGATGGTATTGGGCAGGTGATGAGCGGCGCCTGGTTTCCCCCAGACATGATGTTCCCACCACCATGCTTCACTGTAGGGATGGTATTGGGCAGGTGATGAGCGGAGCCTGGTTTCCTCCAGACATTACTGACGAGAGGCTTCTTTATGGCCACTTTGCCATAAAGCCCAGATTGGTGGAGGCCGCAGTGATGTTTGACCTTCTGGAAGTTTCTCCCATCTGCACACAGGATCTCTGGAGCTTGGCCAGAGGGGCCATTGGGTTCTTGGTCTCCTCTCTTACCATGGCCCTTCTACTTAGTTTAGGGGCGGCAGCTCTAGGAAGAGTCCTGGTTCTTCTTCCATATAAGAATGATGGAGACCTCTGTGCACCTGGGAACTTTCAGTGCAGCAGAAATGGCTCTGTGCCCTTCTCCAGATCTGAGCCTCCACACAATCCTGTCTCTGAGCTCTACAGGCAGTTCTCTCCTTCTTGTGGCTTGGTTTTTGCTCTGATGCATTGTCAGCTGTGAGATCTTATATACACAGGGCGGTGTCTTCCCAAATCATGGTCAATACCTGAATGTACCTTGGGTGACTCCAATCAAGATGTAGAACATCTCAGAGATGATCCTGAGAAATGAGGAACCAGAGCTAAACGTCAAGTGTCCAAATTTTAGTTTTTTCTTAAAAAATGTGCAAATATTTCTAACATTCTGTTCTCACTTTCTCATTATGGCGGATCGACAGCAGAATGACGGGGGAACTGATAGCACAAGGAGCGAGAGAACAGAATGTGAGGAAAGTAAGAGGGTGTGAAGACTTTATGGTTTATGTATCTGATATCAAAGAAGTCGAGAAGAACACTAACCTCATCATCTCTCCCTGAGGAAGATACACAAAATGCGCGTTAAAGGGTGCGGTGTGGGGTCAATGCAAGAACTTCATAAATATATGGACAATACAGGAAAATATATATATATATATATATATATATATATATATAAATAAAACATATATAAATTTTTATCATGAGACTGCTTTTGTAAGATTCCGTAAATATATTAGCTTTAATGTGATGCTCCTCATAGCTTTGTCCACGTAAATGTGGAACACTTGTTTTTCCCTGCTGTGCACATCCCCTTCCTTGCTTATTATTGGTGCTATGTTTTTAAATGTCCATTGTGCTACTTGTGGGGCTGTTACAGACAGAGCTTTCAATATATTTTTGATTCAGTAAATATATTGTTATTTCTTGCAATTGAGCAGTAGTGTTCATTACTGTTTTTACTTTTTTGTATTACAAAACATTTTGGAGAAACTTGTCACATAAGAAGCAAGAGAAAAAATATACTGTATATGTATACCGGGCGTAATCCTCAGTATCTGCTCTTATTCTGTAACATTATATTATATATATATATATATTTATATATACACAGTACAGACCAAAAGTTTGGACGCACCATTTCATTCAAAGAGTTTTCTTTATTTTCATGACTATGACAATTGTAGATTCACACTGAAGGCATCAAAACTATGAATTATCACATGTGGAATTATATACATAACAAACAAGTGTGAAAAAACTGAAAATATGTCATATTCTAGGTTCTTCAAAGTAGCCACCTTTTGCTTTGATTACTGCTTTGCACACTCTTGGCATTCTCTTGATGAGCTTCAAGAGGTAGTCACCTGAAATGGTCTTCACTTCCCAGGTGTGCCCTGTCAGGTGTAATAAGTGGGATTTCTTGCCTTATAAATGGGGTTGGGACACAGCATACAAAAACCATCAAGTGCTACAAAGAAACTGGCTGACATGCGGACCGCCCCAGGAAAGGAAGACCAAGAGTCACCTCTGCTGTGGAGGATAAGTTCCTCCGAGTCACAAGCCTCAGAAATCGCAGGTTAACAGCAGCTCAGATTAGAGACCAGGTCAATGCCACCCAGAGTTCTAGCAGCAGACACATCTCTAGAACAACTGTTAGGAGGAGACTGTGTGAATCAGGCCTTCATGGTAGAAGATCTGCTAGGAAACCACTGCTAAGGACAGGCAACAAGCAGAAGAGACTTGTTTGGGCTAAAGAACACAAGGAATGGACATTAGACCAGTGGAAATCTGTGCTTTGGTCTGATGAGTCCAAATTTGAGATCTTTGGTTCCAACCACCGTGTCTTTGTGCGACGCAGAAAAGGTGAACGGATGGACTCTACATGCCTGGTTCCCACCGTGAAGCCTGGAGGAGGTGGTGTGATGGTGTGGGGGGGGGGGGGGGGGGTGGATTGCTGGTGACACTGTTGGGGATTTATTCAAAATTGAAGGCATACTGAACCAACATGGCTACCACAGCATCTTGCAGCGGCATGCTATTCCATCCGGTTTGCGTTTAGTTGGACCATCATTTATTTTTCAACAGGAGAATTACCCCAAACACACCTCCAGGCTGTGTAAGGGCTATTTGACCATGAAGGAGAGTGATGGGGTGCTGCGCCAGATGACCTGGCATCCACAGTCACCGGACCTGAACCCAATCCAGATGGTTTGGGGTGAGCTGGACCGCAGAGTGAAGGCAAAAGGCCCAACAAGTGCTAAGCATCTCTGGGAACTCCTTCAAGACTGTTGGTAGACCATTTCAGGTGACTACCTCTTGAAGCTCATCAAGAGAATGCCAAGAGTGTGCAAAGCAGTAATCAAAGCAAAAGGTGGCTACTTTGAAGAACCTAGAATATGACATATTTTCTGTTGTTTCACACTTTTTTGGGACACTACATACCCCGTTGCTATGACGTTGCCCGTCCTCGGCGCAACATAAAGGGGCCCTGCCCAGCAGGAGACTGCACCTGAGAGACAAAAGTAATGCAAAGCAGGAACACACATCTACATTTGCAAATACACACACACACACATATACATATATATATATATATATATATATACACAGTGGGGGAAATAATTATTTGACCCCTCACTGATTTTGTAAGTTTGTCCAATGACAAAGAAATGAAAAGTCTCAGAACAGTATCATTTCAATGGTAGGTTTATTGTAACAGTGGCAGATAGCACATCAAAAGGAAAATCAAAAAAATAACTTTAAATAAAAGATAGCAACTGATTTGCATTTCATTGAGTGAAATAAGTATTTGAACCCCTACCAACCATTAAGAGTTCTGGCTCCCACAGAGTGGTTAGACACTTCTACTCAATTAGTCACCCTCATTAATCACACCTGTCTTAACTAGTCACCTGTATAAAAGACACCTGTCCACAGAATCAATCAATCAAGCAGACTCCAAACTCTCCAACATGGGAAAGACCAAAGAGCTGTCCAAGGATGTCAGAGACAAAATTGTAGACCTGCACAAGGCTGGAATGGGCTACAAAACCATTAGCAAGAAGCTGGGAGAGAAGGTGACAACTGTTGGTGCGATTGTTCGAAAATGGAAGGAGCACAAAATGACCATCAATCGACCTCGCTCTGGGGCTCCACGCAAGATCTCACCTCGTGGGGTGTCAATGGTTCTGAGAAAGGTGAAAAAGCATCCTAGAACTACACGGGAGGAGTTAGTTAATGACCTCAAATTAGCAGGGACCACAGTCACCAAGAAAACCATTGGAAACACATTACACCGCAATGGATTAAAATCCTGCAGGGCTCGCAAGGTCCCCCTGCTCAGGAAGGCACATGTGCAGGCCCGTCTGAAGTTTGCCAATGAAAACCTGAATGATTCAGAGAGTGACTGGGAGAAGGTGCTGTGGTCTGATGAGACCAAAATAGAGCTCTTTGGCATTAACTCAACTCGCTGTGTTTGGAGGAAGAAAAATGCTGCCTATGACCCCCAAAACACCGTCCCCACCGTCAAGCATGGGGGTGGAAACATTTTGCTTTGGGGGTGTTTTTCTGCTAAGGGCACATGACAACTTATTCGCATAAACGGGAAAATGGACGGAGCCATGTATCGTGAAATCCTGAGCGACAACCTCCTTCCCTCTGCCAGGAAACTGAAAATGGGTCGTGGATGGGTGTTCCAGCACGACAATGACCCAAAACATACAGCAAAGGCAACAAAGGAGTGGCTCAAGAAGAAGCACATTAAGGTCATGGAGTGGCCTAGTCAGTCTCCGGACCTTAATCCAATCGAAAACCTATGGAGGGAGCTCAAGCTCAGAGTTGCACAGAGACAGCCTCGAAACCTTAGGGATTTAGAGATGATCTGCAAAGAGGAGTGGACCAACATTCCTCCTAAAATGTGCGCAAACTTGGTCATCAATTACAAGAAACGTTTGACCTCTGTGCTTGCAAACAAGGGTTTTTCCACCAAGTATTAAGTCTTTTTTTGTTAGAGGGTTCAAATACTTATTTCACTCAATGAAATGCAAATCAGTTGCTATCTTTTATTTAAAGTTATTTTTTCGATTTTCCTTTTGATGTGCTATCTGCCACTGTTACAATAAACCTACCATTGAAATGATACTGTTCTGAGACTTTTCATTTCTTTGTCATTGGACAAACTTACAAAATCAGCGAGGGGTCAAATAATTATTTCCCCCACTGTATATATATATATATATATATATATATATATATATATATATATATATATATATATATATGTATCAAGCCGCTCCCCTGGCTAAGGAACAAGTCCGTTCTCTTCTCTCAGGATAGTATAAGGGACCAGGGGGCGCTGACCTGGTGCAGCGTGTCAAGGATACCAGGATAGTCCATAATAAAACAGCATCTCAGAGGCCCACTGGAATTAGGGTAATGTCTGGGCACATCACTTTAAGTTAAATGTTGCGCATAAAAGTCACAGTACACAAAAGTCCGCATTATTAAAATGGCATATAAAATAGTGCTGCAATGTCCCTTGATCAACCTGAAAAGGGGGTTAAAAGGGTTGAGGTTCAAATAAAGAAGGCACAACTTGGCTTGAGTTCTTTGAAGCAGGCAGGAGGTCCTGTAAACAAACATGGCCTAGGAGCATTTGGTATCTTCAGTGGCCTACCACCACCACTGAGCTGTGAGGAACTGGCAGCAGCTCATAGGGCCAAAACAAAGGACTCCTGTCCTGAAAGGGTTAATCCACTTTAATAAGGGTCCCTCAGCAAATAAATCCAACGTGGCCTGGCAGGCCTAACTCACAGGTGTGTATCAGTTCCACTTTGAGCATCAGTGGCACATCCCGGTTCTACTTGTAAATTGGGCCTGATTCGAGGATCCACATATGGCTGGGCCCACAAAATTGTATTTGGCGGCAGTTGCAACATGAAGGGTCCTCTTATAGGTATGGGCCCAAGAGGACTAGGGGTGTATGCTGTGGGAGGCCTTAATGCAGCGAACGGATCACTGTACCTGGGTGTAACCACAGCAGGAGGCTCTGTGGCCTCAGGGGTTACGACTGTACGTGGCGACTCCTGACGTAGGCAAGTTTCACTGGGGCCGTAATAGCGGCTGCAGCTACAGTAGATGGCCGGCTGGTAGGGACAGGCACCCTTACCTCTGGCTCAGAGACGTCTGAGTCCTTAGTTGCACTCGCACTTTTTTTATTCCAGTGGCGGAGACGGTATCCTGGAGGTGGCAAGCTGGCGCAGGCCTCGCAGTTGGAGCCCAAGTCGCACAATCTGGTCCTCCAGGCTCTCGAACGCTGCGTCGCTTCAGGTATTCTCTGACGTCACCGCAGGTGCAGGTAGGGGGATCCGGCTTGTCTTGCGCGGCCGCTGCAGGTTCTGGTGCCACATCCGCACTCTTTCCTTTGCGAATATTGTTCAATGCAGTGTGGAACCGCTCCAAATTCTCCAGGTCTTTGATAGTTTTCTCCCGGAGGGGCAGTTCAGGTGACGGATACGGGCTTACCCACTTCTCCAAAACTGTGGGCTGCCAGAATACATTCGGGCCGATGGAAGAGCCCCTTTCTTGGAAGGTGTTGTGGGCCAGTTCTGGGGAACGCTCCGGTTCTCGTCCCGGGCTGGCAGGCTCTTCTGGCTCTTCCCAGTCTTCCGATCCCGGCTTGGGACAGGTCACGGCCGTAGCGTAGGGGCCTCGCAGGCCCTCGGCAGGGGTGAACTCTACCTCCTCTCCCTCGCGGAGGTTATGTAAATGTTTGGGGAGGTAACTTCGCTTGACGGACCTCCTGTTCACATACAAGTCTCTGCCGGTATTGTAATCCTTAATGAAACCGAAGCCTCGGTCCTTGTCAAAAGCCACCACCACCCCCATTCTTCTTTCCTGGCGGGGTTGGGTGTCAGTGTGGCGCTCGTAGACATTTTTGGCCAACTCTTCAAAGTAAATTTTCTGGCGAGTGGTCTTCTTAATCGCTGCCTCCCGCACCTCCGCCATCAGTGCGGACCACTGCATACTGGGCCTGGCAAAGTCCTTCCAGGAGCCAAAGTAGGGCTCGGGCTGTGATCCTGGCGGCAGGTAGGTGGGTCTCTCCAGGTCCCGGAGAGTAGGCGGTGGAACGTCCTCTTGCTCCATTTTGGCAGAATCAATTTGCTGGACAACAGGTGCGGCCATAAAATTAGAGAAGTCCTCACTCTTCAACGTGCTCGATTCTTCTCTGGAGAGCGACAGGGCGGCACCAATAGTTGCAGACAAAACATCCCATTGCGCTGGGAGGACGCCCCCCGGTTACCCCAGCATAGGGGAGGCGGAGTCCATTATCGCAGACATGCTAATTTTCAGACAGGGCGGTGGCGCGGACACACAGTCTTTCCCGCACTTTTGCAGAAGGCGCCATTTTTTCCCGCCAATACAGCACAACAATGGCGCAGCAATAATAAATCCAGTCAGTCTCTTTAGGCGGACATCTTTTTAAGCATAACGCTGTCTATTCACTGACAGCAAGCGGTGGCTTAAATAAGCAGCAAGACAGTCCATGCAATATACAGTTTTTCACACCCAAATTATTACAGTCCTTTGGCCCAGCAATTTTTCAAATAAACAGTTAGGGCTTTTCACTTTATGGGCAAATAACGGCACACAGTTTATATTCCGCAATGGCGCAGGAATGATCCGTAAATCCTGTTTGTGACGCCAAAATATGCAGTACGCCGACCTGCAGGGTATTGCGATGTGAGGTCACGGTTAATGGGCAAACAAGGGTTACTCACAGTTTGTAGGGAGACCCTGGGCAGGCGTACAGCAGTGAAGGAGAGGCTGACACAGGGGTCCTCTGGGGCACTCTCTGTATGTAGGGACCAGGCCTGATGGTGGATGAGGTGCCCTGGATGTTGCAGGTGTTTCAAGTGCCTGGGGCAAGGTCCCTTTAAGGTTCGTGACGCCAGTGCCTGTGACTGTGGCACATCGATTTATAGTTGTAATAAGTGAGGAACACAGGTTGTGGTGAACCAAACTTTCTTTACTGGAAACGGTTAAACTTTACACAGTCCTTTGTAAGTTCAGTTTCATATAGCAGGTTCACATTACAAGCAGGCTTTCACATCAAAGGCAGGTATAATGTTCCTTGCAAGATACTCAGAGGGCAACAACAACACTCACAGATCAGGCTGTACCTTCTCCTCAGATATAGTGTACACTGTTCCTAGGAACTCCTGTCTGTTCTTATCCCAAGGCCCGGATGTCCTAATGCTGGCTTTTATCCTTAGTAACAATACTCCTCCGGTATATATATCTCCCCTGCTTTAAGTTAATAATCCTTCTGCCCTTCAGCTTACTTGACTAGCTGGAACACTGGCTCTGCTCTGCTTGTGGGATCTGCAGGTTTCTCCCAGGAGGCAAACTCTTCTCTTGGGGTGAATCTTCTGAGCTGACTGAGGCTCAGGAACTCCAGGCAGGCTATGCTCCTACACTAGCCTCCTGGTGGCAACTAGAAGCCTGGGCTGTCTAGCTGCATGTCAGGAGGAGGCGCTCAGCTGGTCTCTGGCCGGTGCCTTCTCACTTCTGTCTCTCCACAGACTCCTGACTACACAGACTGACTCCTCCCTGTCTGGGCCTGAACATTTATACTAGGGGCTCCCTACCTCCCTCTAGTGTCTAGGATGAATAACTGCACCCTAATAGGCCTGCTGCACAGCTAACAGGGGAGACCACACATAAATACATATTAAAATGGACTGAGAAATACTCTGCCACTGTCCCTCAGGAGTAGGAGGACAACGTGGCCCAATTGACCCTTGTGTAGTGCCCACATTTACCTAGTGGGACACTACAGCATTCTTTAGAAATGTTGGCCCATATTGATAGGATAGCATCTTGCAGTTGATGGAGATTTGAGGGATGCACATCCAGGGCACGAAGCTCCCGTTCCACCACATCCCAAAGATGCTCTATTGGGTTGAGATCTGGTGACCGTGGGGCCATTTTAGTGCAGTGAACTCATTGTCATGTTCAAGAAACCAATTTGAAATGATTGGAGCTTTGTGAAGTGGTGCATTATCCTGCTGGAAGTAGCCATCAGAGGATGGGTACATGGTGGTCATGAGGGATGGCCATGGTCAGAAACAATGCTCAGGTAGCCCGTGGCATTTAAACGATGGCCAATTGGCACTAAGGGGCCTAAAGTGTGCCCAGAAAACATCCCCCACACCATTACACCACCACCACCAGCCTGCACAGTGGTAACAAGGCATGATGGATACATGTTCTCATTCTGTTTACGCCAAATTCGGACTCTACCATTTGAATGTCTCAACTCAACAGAAATCGAAATTCATCAGACCAGGCAACATTTTTCCAGTCTTCAACAGTCCAATTTTGGTGGAGCTCGTGCAAATTGTAGCCTCTTTTTCCTATTTGTAGTGGAGATGAGTGGTACCCGGTGGGGTCTTCTGCTGTTGTAGCCCACCTTTCTTTCCCATTCTGACATTCAGTTTGGAGTTCAGGAGATTGTCTTGACCAGGACCACAACCCGACATGCATCGAAGCAACTGCCATGTGATTGGTTGACTAGATAATCGCATTAATGAGACATAGAACAGGTGTTCCTAATAATTCTTTAGGTGAGTGTATATATACAGTATACTGTCCTCTGTAGTATATATACAGTATACTGTCCTCTGTAGTATATATACAGTATACTGTCCTCTGTAGTATATATACAGTATACTGTCCTTTGTAGTATATATACATATACTGGAGGTTATAAGTTCGAGATGGCTCACCTACTGAAAAGATCCACCCAGTCTTAGCGAAAAAAGATATATATATATATATATATATATATATATATATATATATATATATATATATATATATATATTTTACAAAGGACAGTATACTGTGTATATATATATATATATATGTATATACTACAGAGGGCAGTATACTGTGTATATATATATATGTATATACTACAGAGGACAGTATACTGTGTATATATACTACAGAGGACAGTATACTGTGTATATATATTCTATAGTAGGACACACCTGCATTCAGATACACATGGAAGCAAGACTGTAATATCAGTAAACGTTTATTAAAACTGTAATGAAGAAAGATAAAAGATCCCCCTTTAAAAATATTAACAAGACAACATTGTGTAGCGTAATTGCATAGGTTGTGTACCCTCTGTAGCTAATTGGATACAAATCTCACTTTTAATAACATGACCAGTTATGCTGGTATTGATGGTACTGGGGCTGTGTAGCGTCGGCACCACACACGTGTAGACTGTGGACGGAGATTAAGTAGCGAGGAGCTTGCGGTATATATGCGATTCCCCTGTGCACAATAACCACTGAGTGCCGATCACCTCTTGTATATGCTGTAAACAAGGTTTGTATGTGGAGTTGTACCTTTGCACATATAAACTGTCAGCAATGGTAAATACTTGATTATAATACTGACATAAATAGTGCTCATCACTATAATACTTCTACCACTGTAGGATTGTGATATACGTAGTGTAGCCCATCTACGGCACTCAGACTTCTTTGTCCGAGGCGATGCTAGTTCTTGTTGTGTCTGTATATTGTCCTCATTTGTTTCCTCTCCAGATTTCAATAGAAAAGCATGAAAAAAAATATTATAAAAATATATAAAAGATGAATATATATATATATCCCTTACTTGTGCAATATTAAGCCATTGTTACGTTGGTCTCAAATGTCCTTATATAACTCTTGAAGATACGCAACATCAAGGTATATTTTCTTACTGGTGCAGCCGTTCTTATAATCACTATTGTTTATAGACGTGACGAGAATTATCTGAGCTTGTATCACTTTATATTTGGTTTACTCACTGTGTAGCAGGTATTCGCTGAGAACGCCGCACATACTGTGGCGGCCCACGTGTTGCCGAGATGGCTTTTATCGGATCTAGGAACCTTCGGTGGATAGACAGCGGTTATGCCGATTTGATAGGCAGCGGTTATGCCGATTTACACTGCATTACTTGAGTCAGCGTCCCACGTTTCTGATTTAGATTGGCGTTCCACGTGTCTGCTGGATTACCGATCCTTTTCCCCGTTGGTTCTTAAAATTTTACTGAAGCGCTCCAGAATTTTATGTCACTTTTCTGTCTCCATGAGTTTACAACTTTACATCGATGACGTTTTGTTCGTGTGGAGGAATGACCAAAAGTCCTTAGATATATTATTGGAAGAAATCAATAAAAATATATACAACCTTCAACTACGTTCAGTTAAACAGCAATGGAATTTTTGGACCTACAAATTAGGGTAGAAAATAATAAACTGATATGTAATACCTATCACAAGCCAACATCTGAAAGCAGCTCCATACTGTATAATAGTTGCCATTTACCCCAATGGTTGTTAAACATACCATCTGGACAATTCTGACGCATTAAGAGGAATTGTTCCAAATCAGAGAAATTTGAGGAGGAGGCCACACAACTAAAAGATCAATTTCTTAAAAAACAATACCCAGCAGAAACATTGGAGACGGCACTGAATACAGTTCGCCAGGTGAACCACGAGTCCTTTTTTTACACTAAGACTAAAACACCAAAACCAACAATGGGACAATATGAGGCTAATATTACCTTTTAATGCACAATATAAAAAGGTTAGATATATAATTAAAAAACACTGGCACTATATAGTCCAAAATAAGGCGATAGGGCATCTAATACCCCACTTTCCATAAATTTCCTTTACTAAGGCACCAAATTTGGGTTTAATAGTAGCCCCATCTATTACTAAAAAAGCAAGCAAATCACAACATCCATTCAAAAAAAATGGGTAGGCCTTACGGGTTTTCATGGATGTGGAAAATGTATAGGATGCAAATCCACCTCATTTCTAAGGAAAACCATTTCGGTAAAATCTACAACCAATACTTACCAACATACAGTAGGAAAAAAATGAAAAAAAAAAATAGAATATGTAAAAAACAAAAGTGGCGAAACTAGAGACCGAGAGATTAATTGCAAAAGAGAGTAAAACTAACCCTAAAATGTTCTTCAATGATATAAATGTTAAAAAGTATAAATCTGAAGGTGTCGGCCTCTACAGAGTGATGAGGGGGGAGTCGCAGAGAGCGACGAGGAGAAAGCAAAGCTGTTACATATTTTTTTCTCCACTGTATTCACTGAGGAAAATAAACTGTCAGATAAAATGCAGAATGTAAAAAAAAAAAATTCCCCATTCAAAGTGTCCTGTCTGACCCAAGAAGAAGTACAACCGCGACTTAAAGATTAAAATAGACAAATCGCTGGGACCAGATGGCATACACCCCTGTATCCTCAGAGAATTAAGTAACGTCATAGCCAGACCCTTATGTCTGATATTTGCAGACTCTATACTGACAGGGAGTGTTCCACAGGATTGGCGCATAGCAAATGTGGCGCCAATATCCAAAAAGGGTCCAAAAACAGAGTCTGCAAACTATAGGCCGGTAAGTGTAACATCTGTTGTGGGTAAACTGTTTGAAGGTTTTCTGAGAGATGCTATCTTGGAGGATCTCAATGAAAACAAGCAAATACCGCCATATCAGCACGGCTTCATGAGGGATCGGTCATGTCAGACTAATTTAATCAGTTTCTATTAAGAGGTAAGTTCTAGACTTGACAGCGGCGAATCAATGGATGTCGTGTATCTGGACTTCTCCAAAGCATCTGACTCTGTACCACATAGAAGGTTAGTATATAAAATGAGAATGCTCGGACTGGGAGAAAACGTCTGTATGTGGGTAAGTAACTGGCTGAGGGATAGAAAACAGAGGGTGGGTATTAATGGTACACACTCAGATTGGGTCACTGTCACTAGTGGGGTACCACAGGGGTCAGTGCTGGAGGGGTCACCGTCACTAGTGGGGTACCACAGGGGTCAGTACTGGAGGGGTCACCGTCACTAGTGGGGTACCACAGGGGTCAGTGCTGGAGGGGTCACCGTCACTAGTGGGGTACCACAGGGGTCAGTGCTGGAGGGGTCACAGTCACTAGTGGGGTACCACAGGGGTCAGTGCTGGAGGGGTCACAGTCACTAGTGGGGTACCACAGGGGTCAGTGCTGGAGGGGTCACCGTCACTAGTGGGGTACCACAGGGGGTCAGTGCTGGAGGGGTCACCGTCACTAGTGGGGTACCACAGGGGGTCAGTGCTGGAGGGGTCACCGTCACTAGTGGGGTACCACAGGGGTCAGTGCTGGAGGGGTCACCGTCACTAGTGGGGTACCTCAGGGGTCAGTATTGGGCCCTATTCTCTTTAATATATTTATTAATGATCTTGTAGAAGGCTTGCACAGTAAAACATCAATTTTCGCAGATGACACTAAACTGTGTAAAGTAATTAACACGCAAGAGGACAGTATACTGTATATACACTACAGAGGACAGTATACTGTATACACACTACAGAGGACAGTATACTGTGTATACATACTACAGAGGACAGTATACTGTGTATACACTACAGAGGACAGTATACTGTGTATACACTACAGAGGACAGTATACTGTATATACACTACAGAGGACAGTATACATACTACAGAGGACAGTATACATACTACAGAGGACAGTATACATACTACAGAGGACAGTATACATACTACAGAGGACAGTATACTGTATATATACTACAGAGGACAGTATACTGTATATATATATATATATATATATATACACACACACACACTACAGAGGACAGTATACTGTATATATACTACAGAGGACTGTATACTGTGTATATACACTACAGAGGACAGTATACTGTATATATACACTACAGAGGACAGTATACTGTATATATACTACAGAGGACTGTATACTGTGTATATATACTACAGAGGACAGTATACTGTATATATACACTACAGAGGACAGTATACTGTAAATATACTACAGAGGACAGTATAATATATATATATATATATATATATATATATATATATATATATATATATATAATACCACAGATGATGCAGCAGCACAGTCAGACGTTGTGCACTGGGTGCAATATTCCTCAGAGAGGCTGGCTTATCCTCCAACATATATATTCACCGAATGAAGAGGCAGCACTTCCAGTTATTGGTGATAGGGTGACGACCCCAAACTTTATTCCCAGCAACGTTTCGGCCTTCTCACTGAGGCTTGACAAAGGCCTCAGTGAGAAGGCCAAAACGTTGCTGGGAATAAAGTTTGGGGTCGTCACCCTATCACCAATAACTGGAAGTGCTGCCTCTTCATTCGGTGTATATGTATATATATATATATATATATACACATACATACATACATACATACATACACACTACAGAGGACAGTATACTGTATATATACTACAGAGGACGGTATACTGTATATACACACTACAGAGGACAGTATACTGCTACAGATGGATCTGGATAGATTGGAGGCTTGGGCAGATAAGTGGCAGATGAGGTTTAACACTGACAAATGTAAGGTTATGCACATGGGAAGGAATAATGCAAGTCACCCGTACATACTAAATGGTAAAACACTGGGTATCACTGACATGGAAAAGGACCTAGGAATTTCAATAAACCGCAAACTAAGCTGTTGAAACCAGTGTCAGGCGGCTGCTGCCAAGGCCAATAAGATAATGGGTTGCATCAAAAGGGGCATAGATGCCGGTGATAAGAACATAGTCCTGCTACTTTACAGATCACTAGTCAGACCGCACATGGAGGACTGTGTACAGTTCTGGGCTCCTGTAAACAAGGCAGACATAGCAGAGCTGGAGAGGGTCCAGAGGAGGGCAACTAAAGTAATAACTGGAATGGGGCAACTACAGTACCCTGAAAGATTATCAACATTAGGGTTATTCACTTTAGAAAAAAGACGACTGAGGGGAGATCTAATAACTATGTATAAATATATCAGGGGTCAGTACAGAGATCACTCCCATCATCTATTTATCCCCAGGACTGTGACGAGGGGACATCCTCTGTGTCTGGAGGAAAGAAGGCTTGTACACAAACATAGAAGAGGATTCTTTACTGTAAGAGCGGCGAGACTATGGACTCTTTACTGTAAGAGCGGCGAGACTATGGACTCTTTACTGTAAGAGCGGCGAGACTATGGACTCTTTACTGTAAGAGCGGCGAGACTATGGACTCTTTACTGTAAGAGCGGCGAGACTATGGACTCTTTACTGTAAGAGCGGCGAGACTATGGACTCTTTACTGTAAGAGCGGCGAGACTATGGACTCTTTACTGTAAGAGCGGCGAGACTATGGACTCTTTACTGTAAGAGCGGCGAGACTATGGACTCTTTACTGTAAGAGCGGCGAGACTATGGACTCTTTACTGTAAGAGCAGCGAGACTATGGACTCTTTACTGTAAGAGCAGCGAGACTATGGATTCTTTACGGTAAGAGCAGCGAGACTATGGATTCTTTACGGTAAGAGCAGTGAGACTATGGACTCTTTACTGTAAGAGCAGTGAGACTATGGACTCTATACTGTAAGAGCAGTGAGACTATGGACTCTATACTGTAGGAACAGTGAGACTATGGACTCTTTACTGTAAGAGCAGTGAGACTATGGACTCTTTACTGTAAGAGCAGTGAGACTATGGACTCTTTACTGTAAGAGCAGTGAGACTATGGACTCTTTACTGTAAGAGCAGTGAGACTATGGACTCTATACTGTAAGAGCAGTGAGACTATGGACTCTATACTGTAAGATCAGTGAGACTATGGACTCTATACTGTAAGAGCAGTGAGACTATGGACTCTATACTGTAAGAGCAGTGAGACTATGGACTCTATACTGTAAGAGCAGTGAGACTATGGACTCTTTACTGTAAGAGCAGTGAGACTATGGACTCTTTACTGTAAGAGCAGTGAGACTATGGACTCTATACTGTAAGAGCAGTGAGACTATGGACTCTATACTGTAAGAGCAGTGAGACTATGGACTCTATACTGTAAGAGCAGTGAGACCGTGGACTCTGTACTGTAAGAGCAGTGAGACTATGGACTCTATGGTAAGAGCAGTGAGACTATGGACTCTATACTGTAAGAGCGGTGAGACTATGGACTCTTTACTGTAAGAGCAGTGAGACCGTGGACTCTATACTGTAAGAGCAGTGAGACCGTGGACTCTGTACTGTAAGAGCAGTGAGACCGTGGACTCTGTACTGTAAGAGCAGTGAGACCGTGGACTCTGTACTGTAAGAGCAGTGAGACCGTGGACTCTGTACTGTAAGAGCAGTGAGACCGTGGACTCTGTACTGTAAGAGCAGTGAGACCGTGGACTCTATACTGTAAGAGCAGTGAGACCGTGGACTCTGTACTGTAAGAGCAGTGAGACCGTGGACTCTGTACTGTAAGAGCAGTGAGACTATGGACTCTTTACTGTAAGAGCAGTGAGACCATGGACTCTTTACTGTAAGATCAGTGAGACCATGGACTCTTTACTGTAAGAGCAGTGAGACTATGGACTCTTTACTGTAAGAGCAGTGAGACTATGGACTCTTTACTGTAAGAGCAGTGAGACTATGGACTCTTTACTGTAAGAGCAGTGAGACTATGGAGCTCTCTGCCTGAGGAGGTGGTGATGGTGAGTTCACTATAAGAGTTCAGGAGGGGCCTGGATGTATTTCTGGAGTGTAATAATATTACAGGCTATAGCTACTAGAGAGGGGTCGCTGATCCAGGGAGTTATTCTGATGTCTGATTGGAGTCGGGAAGGAATTTTTTATTCCTCTAAAGTGGGGAAAATTGGCTTCTACCTCACAGTTTTTTTTTTTTTTTTTGCCTTCCTCTGGATCAACTTGCAGGAGGACAGGCCGAACTGGATGGACAGAGACCTTTTTCGGCCTTATGTACTATGTTACTATGTAGACTGGAGGAGTGGAGATCATATAAGAAAAATGTCTAGACTAGAGTCAAAGAATATATTTGAATTCAATACCCATCTACCAGCAGGGCTTAATGCCGAAATTGAGCTTTTTGGATTGCTATAGACGAAGGGAGGGGTCCTCCATCGACGGGAGACCCGGCAGTTATGAATTTTGTCTGGGTCTCTCCAGGATGGAGAACACCCGCCCCCCCCCCTTGAGATCATCATCAAAGAAAACCCTTACTGCTAAAAAATCCTCATGATCATCAAAAAAAACTTCATGGTTATAGGTGTACTACATAAAAGAGAAGATACAATAAGACTCTTAATATCCGAGACACAATAGGAATTAAATATAGTGCGAATATTAATCACGAGTGAAAGCTTTTAAATGAATAATTACTATGAGTAGGGAGTGGGACCAATCGTTTTGAGGGAAGATCTTGCTGTCGGAGGTCCCCTGGATGAGACAATGGGGAAGTATGGATCTAAAAATAAAATAAATAATGCATATAAAAAAATAAAAATTAAAAATTGCATGAGTAATCATTGGGGATACACACAATAGGTGCTCTAGATCTGTATATTTAAGATAGGGGTAATATATCAATAGATAATGAATTGGCAGGAAACACGCACCAATACCGCATCCATACCGCAACAGAAATGAGCGGTATGAATATAAGATTAAGTTCTGTATTTGATGGATGCGATACATAGATAATTCACTTTCACGCTATGTTTTTCATTCCTCCCATATTGACCTTGAGCACAAAATCATTATAACTCTATTAGGCTACTTTCACACTAGCGTTTGGGTGTCCGCTCGTGAGCTCCGTTGGAAGGAGCTCACGAGCGGCCCCGAACGCCTCTGTCCAGCCCTGATGCAGTCTGAATGGAGCGGATCCGCTCAGACTGCATCAGTCTGGCGGCGTTCAGCTGCTTGCAGCGTTCAGCTGTCCGCCTGGCCGTGCGGATCCGTTCAGACTTACAATGTAAGTCAATGGGAACGGATCCGCTTGAAGATGACACCATATGGCTCAATCTTCAAGCGGATCCGTCCCCCATTGACTTTACATTGAAAGTCTGAACGGATCCGCTCAGGCTACTTTCACACTTAGAATTTTTTCTAAGTTATTAATGCAGACGGATCCGTACTGAACGGAGCCTCTGACTGCATTAATATGATCGGATCCGTTCAAGCGCAAGTGTGAAAGTAGCCTTAAGGTTCAAAATGGAATAAAGATTCAATCCATATATTCGATGCAGCACAGAACGATCGAATTGGGGCAAACGCCGGCAAAGTATTTAAACCGATAATATCCATGAGAATGATGACCACTGAGGAAGGAGTCGTAGTAAACTCCGAAACGCGTATGGTAAAGATTTCTCAAAGTGACATTAATAAACAGACATAAAATTCTGGAGAGCTTTAGTAAAATCTAAAGAACCAACGGGGAAAAGGATCGGTAATCCAGCAGACACGTGGAACGCCGATCTAAAATCAGAAACGTGGGACGCTGACTTAAGTAATGCAGTGTAAATCGGCATAACCGCTGCCTATCAAATCGGCATAACCGCTGCCTATCAAATCGGCATAACCGCTGTCTATCCACCGAAGGTTCCTAGATCCGATAAAAGATATACTCACTAGAGAAGCCACCTAAGACTGGACTGCCATCTCAGCAACACGTGGGCCGCCACGGTATGTGCGGCGTTCTCAGCGAATACCTGCTACACAGTGAGTAAACCAAATATAAAGTGATACAAGCTCAGATAATTCTCGTCACGTCTATAAACAATAGTGATTATAACAACGGCTGCACCAGTAAGAAAATATACCTTGATGTTGCGTATCTTCAAGAGTTGTATAAGGACATTTGAGACCAACGTAACAATGGCTTAATATTGCACAAGTAAGGGAGATATATATATTCATCTTTTATATATTTTTTTCATGCTTTTCTATTGAAATCTGGAGAGGAAACAAATGAGGACAATATACAGACACAACAAAAACTAGCATCGCCTAGGACAAAGAAGTCTGAGTGCCGTAGATGGGCTACACTACGTATATCACAATCCTACAGTGGTAGAAGTATTATAGTGATGAGCACTATTTATGTCAGTATTATAATCAAGTATTTACCATTGCTGACAGTTTATATGTGCAAAGGTACAACTCCACATACAAACCTTGTTTACAGCATATACAAGAGGTGATGGGCACTCAGTGGTTATTGTGCACAGGGGAATCGCATATATACCGCAAGCTCCTCGCTACTTAATCTCCGTCCACAGTCTACACGTGTGTGGTGCCGACGCTACACAGCCCCAGTACCATCAATACCAGCATAACTGGTCATGTTATTAAAAGTGAGATTTGTATCCAATTAGCTACAGAGGGTACACAACCTATGCAATTACGCTACACAATGTTGTCTTGTTAATATTTTTAAAGGGGGATCTTTTATCTTTCTTCATTACAGTTTTAATAAACGTTTACTGATATTACAGTCTTGCTTCCATGTGTATCTGAATGCAGGTGTGTCCTACTATAGAATATATATACACAGTATACTGTCCTCTGTAGTGTATACACAGTATACTGTCCTCTGTAGTGTATATACAGTATACTGTCCTCTGTAGTATATATATATATACATACATACAGTATACTGTCCTCTGTAGTATATATATATATATATACATACATACATACATACACACAGTATACTGTCCTCTGTAGTATATACACTATATATACACACAGTATACTGTCCTCTGTAGTATATACATATATATACACACAGTATACTGTCCTCTGTAGTATATATATATATATATATATATATATATATATACACATACACACAGTATACTGCCCTCTGTAGTATATATACACAGTATACTGTCCTCTGTAGTATATATACCGTATACTGTCCTCTAATATATATACACAGTATACTGTCCTCTGTAGTATATATACCGTATACTGTCCTCTGTAGTATATACATATATATATATATATATACACAGTATACTGTCCTCTGTAATATATATACACAGTATACTGTCCTCTGTAGTATATATACCGTATACTGTCCTCTGTAGTGTGTATATACAGTATACTGTCCTCTGTAGTATATATACACACACACACACACACAGTATACTGTCCAATTGGGGTGGAATTAGATTTTTTTTTTTAAAGGTTTCGTTCCCACAGCGTTTTGTTTACAGCCAAACTGACCCATTCCCTTCACTCTCCGGGTCGGTACGATTACAATGATACCCCATATGTAGAGGTTCTTCATGTCTAAATAGTGTAAAAATAAATGTAAACTTTGAGATTTTTATATCGCCATATTCTGACCCCCATAATGTTTTTATACTTACGTCTACTGAGCTATTTAGGGGCTCAATTTTTTGCGGGACAATCTGTACTTTTTATTGATACCATTTTGGAGTGTGTGTGACTTTTCAATCACATTTTATTACATTTCTTTGGGTAAGAGAAGCAATGAAAAAATGGCAAATCGGCCATTTTGACCCTTTTTTCCGTTACGCCATTCGCCGTATTGGAATTTTTTTTCTATTTTAATAGTATGGGCGTTTTCAGTCACGGTGATACACATGATGTTTATATATATTGGTATTTATTTTTTCCTTTTATGGAAAGGAGGGTGATTTAAACTTTTATATATTTTTAAACATTTTTTTGTGATAATTTTGTGCCTCATATACGAGTTTTTTAATTATATTTTTTTATTTTGGTTTATCAGGGATTTTATATTTGCCATTAACAGTCAACTTTGCTCATTTCTTATCCTGGCCTGCCATCTGGTGGCAAAAATAAGAATTGCAGCATGAACACTTTCAGCCTTATCAGCAAGGCTCAGCCCAACTACAGATGCGCAAATTGGCCACACGGAGCATCGGTAAGCCCGGAAGCGCAAGCTTTCGGATTTTTGTGCATTTAGGTGTCATGATCTCACTTTATCACGGCATCTAAAATGCATTTAATTACCGCAATCAGCATTATTGCCGGTCACGGTTTTTAGCTGCAGGTCTCTGCTGTGTAAAACAGCAGAGATCTGTCGGCCATGATGCCCGCTGCACGTGTGAGTGGGTTCCATGCACGCACATTGCTGCAGCGCCGTACATGTATGGCGCTGGTAGGGACATCCTAAAACATTTAATGTGAAAATGGCTTAATGTACCATAATGTGCCTAAGGCCTCATGCACACGACCGTGGTGTATTTTGCGGTCCGCAAAACACGGATGGCGTCCGTGCAGGTTCCGCAATTTGCGGAATGACATGGACAGCCTTCAATATAAATGCAAAGCGCGGACAAGAATAGGACAGGTTCTATTTTTTGGGCGGGGCCACAGAACGGAGCAACGGATGCGGATAGCACACAAAGTGCTGTCTGCATCTTTTGCGGCCCCATTGAAGTGAATGGGTCCGCATTCAAGCCGCCAAAACGGCACTTGGATGCGGACCCAAACAACGGCCGTGTGCATGAGGCCTAAACCTCAATCAATTGCCTTGAAACTTTGTACAACCTAAGATCTCCGCTTCCCAAACCTATCCTGGAAGTTTCATGGATTTTGGCCACTCAAAAGGCAAATGAGGGACATTAAGATTGTTTTTTGGGGCTTAACGTACAAAAAACAACAACCGATTTCCCCCAAACTTCCACCCTACTAGACTCTCTCTATGCCAACATATTCTGAAGATTTGGGGTTATTTGATAAAACATACCAAAAGTTATTCACATTAAACCATTTTATTCCTGGACTGGACGTGGTCACACATGTCATGTAATCCCGCGGTGGAATGTGTGACCGCCACCGGGTCAAGCATCCCAACGCTTTGTCAGCTGTCCGGTTCTGAAATGTCACTTCTGTCCGGCTTTGTCAGTGGGGTGGAACGCGAGACCGCACTCACTTTTGGTTTATACCGTTTAATAAATAATAGTCTTCATGCAAACTGAGTTATTGCAATATGAAGGTAACGTTGACAGAAAACAAGGGCTATGTTTTTACTAAAAGCACAGATTTTTTTTTTTCAGGATTTATTTAAATAGAGAGTCTTATATTATGTGAATTTTGGGGGAAATCTGTTAACGTCTAAGTTGTTTTATGTACGTTAAGCTCCCCAAAAACAAGCTTAATGTCCCTCATTTGCCTTGTGGGTAGCCAAAATCCATAAAACCTCCAGGATAGGTTTGGGAAGCTGGGAACTTAGGATGTGCAAAGTTTCAAGGCAATTGATTGAGGTTTAGGCACATTATGGTACATTAAGCCATTTAGTACCTCTCACATTGAGATTTTAGGATTTTTTTAAAAAAAATCTCATTTTGTGACTGTTTTTATTTTTGAGGACTTTTTCCCAGTTAGTTAGGCCTATGGCCTCTCTTAGTTGGTCAGATTGTGCTTTTTTTGAAGTTTGGTATTTTTGTTCCTCCCTGTAGAAACGCTCTTTTGAATGATAATTGGAAGGTTATTACTTTCTGGTCACTATTTCCCCGGTGTCCCCCGACCTGCACGTCTGTTGTTCTGTCAGGTCTATTGGTTAGTACTAAGTCCAGTATGGCCGTCCCTCTAGTCGGGTCCTGAACCAGTTGGGAAAGGTAATTGTCTTTGGTTATTGCCAAGAACCTTTCTGAGATATACAGCTTTCAGTTTCCCAGTCTATATCTGGGTAGTTGAAGTCCCCATAACAACCACCTCATTATGATTTGCCGCCTCGTCTATCTCGTTTAGTAGTAGATTTTCTGTGGACTCCGGTATATTAGGTGGTTTATAGTAAACTCCTATTAGTAATTTATTGTTGTTTTTAGCGCCATGTATCTCTACCCACAGTGACTCCACATGTTCATGTCCCTCACTTATATCTTCTCGGACTGTGGGCTTTAGACAGGACTTTACATAAAGGAGAACCCCCCCCCCCCCCCCTCCCTCTGTCTGGTTTTGGTGCTCCTTTGACTGTAACCCTGTACATTAACAGCCCAGTCACAGCTATCCTCCAGCCGTGTCTCAGTTATTCCCACTGTCATAGCCATCCTCCAGCCGTGTCTCAGTTATTCCCACTGTCATAGCTATCATCCAGCCGTGTCTGTTATTCCCACTGTCATAGCTATCCTCCAGCCGTGTCTCAGTTATTCCCACTGTCATAGCTATCCTCCAGCCGTGTCTCAGTTATTCCCACTGTCATAGCTATCCTCCAGCCGTGTCTCAGTTATTCCCACTGTCATAGCTATCCTCCAGCCGTGTCTCAGTTATTCCCACTGTCATAGCTATCCTCCAGCCGTGTCTCAGTTATTCCCACTGTCATAGCTATCCTCCAGCCGTGTCTCAGTTATTCCCACTGTCATAGCTATCCTCCAGCCGTGTCTCAGTTATTCCCACTGTCATAGCTATCCTCCAGCCGTGTCTCAGTTATTCCCACTGTCATAGCTATCCTCCAGCCGTGTCTCAGTTATTCCCACTGTCATAGCTATCCTCCAGCCGTGTCTCAGTTATTCCCACTGTCATAGCTATCCTCCAGCCGTGTCTCAGTTATTCCCACTGTCATAGCTATCCTCCAGCCGTGTCTCAGTTATTCCCACTGTCATAGCTATCCTCCAGCCGTGTCTCAGTTATTCCCACTGTCATAGCTATCCTCCAGCCGTGTCTCAGTTATTCCCACTGTCATAGCTATCCTCCAGCCGTGTCTCAGTTATTCCCACTGTCATAGCTATCCTCCAGCCGTGTCTCAGTTATTCCCACTGTCATAGCTATCCTCCAGCCAGTGTCTCAGTTATTCCCACTGTCATAGCTATCATCCAGCCAGTGTCTCAGTTATTCCCGCTGTCATAGCTATCCTCCAGCCGTGTCTCAGTTATTCCCACTGTCATAGCTATCCTCCAGCCGTGTCTCAGTTATTCCCGCTGTCATAGCCATCCTCCAGCCGTGTCTCAGTTATTCCCACTGTCATAGCTATCATCCAGCCGTGTCTGTTATTCCCGCTGTCATAGCTATCCTCCAGCCGTGTCTCAGTTATTCCCACTGTCATAGCTATCGTCCAGCCGTGTCTCAGTTATTCCCACTGTCATAGCTATTATCCAGCCGTGTCTCAGTTATTCCCACTGTCATAGCTATCCTCCAGCCGTGTCTCAGTTATTCCCGCTGTCATAGCTATCCTCCAGCCGTGTCTCAGTTATTCCCGCTGTCATAGCCATCCTCCAGCCGTGTCTCAGTTATTCCCACTGTCATAGCTATCATCCAGCCGTGTCTGTTATTCCCGCTGTCATAGCTATCCTCCAGCCGTGTCTCAGTTATTCCCACTGTCATAGCTATCGTCCAGCCGTGTCTCAGTTATTCCCACTGTCATAGCTATTATCCAGCCGTGTCTCCGTTATTCCCACTGTCATAGCTATCACCCAGCCGTGTCTCAGTTATTCCCACTGTCATAGCCATCATCCAGCCATGTCTCAGTTATTCCCACTGTCATAGCTATCCTCCAGCCGTGTCTCAGTTATTCCCACTGTCATAGCTATCATCCAGCCGTGGCTCAGTTATTCCCACTGTCATAGCTATCATCCAGCCGTGTCTCAGTTATTCCCACTGTCATAGCTATCCCCCCCAGTCCCTAGTTTAACCCCTTAAGGACTCTATTTCACCTTCCTGCCCAGTCCATTTTTTGCAAATCTGACCAGTGTCACTTTATGTGGTGATAAACTTTAAAACGCTTTTACTTAGGCCGAATGTACACGGCCGTGAGCGGTCCATGGTATCCCGGTCTGGCATCCTGCCGACAGCAGGAGCGCACGGCGTCATTGGTTGCTATGACGCTGTGCGCTTCATGCCGCCGTTGCACTACAGTAATACACTTATATAGATCATACCAGTGTATTACTGTAGTGCAGCGGTGCGCCATAGAAACCAATGACGCCGTGCGCTCCTGCTGTCGGCAGGATGCCAGACCGGGATACCACGGACGCTCTCGGCCGTGTACATTCGGCCTTATCCAGGCAATTCTAACAATGTTTTCTCATCATATATTGTACTTCATGACATTGGTAAAATTGAGTAAAAAAATGTTTTTATTTTTATTTCTAAAATTTAGGAACAAATTTTAAATTTCAATTTCTCTACTTTTATAACAGATAGTAATACCTCCAAAAATAGTTATTACTTCACATTCCCCGTTTGTCTACATCATGTTTGGATCATTTTTGGAATGCCATTTTATTTTTTGGGGATGTTACAAGGCTTAGAAGTTTAGAAGCAAATCTTGAAAACAAAGCAAGGGTTAACAGGCAAACAAAACTCAATATTTATGGCCCTGATTCTGTAGTTTACAGAACAACCCCATATGTGGTCGTAAACCGCTGTACGGGCACACGGCAGGGCGCAGAAGGAAAGGAACGCCTTATGGTTTTTGGAAGGCAGATTTTGCTGGACTGTTTTTTTGACACCATTTGAAGCCCCCCTGATGGACTTCTAGAGTAGTAACTCCAAAAAAAAGTGACCCCATTATGGAAACTATAGGATAGGGTGGCAGTTTTGTTGGTGCTATTTTAGGGTACATATCATTTTTGGTTGCTCTATATTACACTTTTTGTGAGGCAAGGTAACAAGAAATAGCTGTTTTAATTTTTTGTTATTTAAAACTTTCATCCGACAGGTTAGATGATGGGGTATTTTTATAGAGCAGGTTGTTACGGAGGTGACAATACCAAATATGACTGCTACTTTTTTTGGTTTGTCAGTTTTACATAAGCCGTAGTTTTTATTTTTTGGGTGACTGTCTTGTCTAGGGGCTAATCTTTTTCAAGATGAGATGACGGTTTGATTGGTACTATTATAGGGTGCATAAGACTTTTTGATTGCTTGCTATTACACTTTTTGTGATGTAAGGTGACAAAAAATGTTATTTTCTATTTTTATGGTGTTCTCCTGAGGGGTTAGGTCATGTGATATTTTTATAGATCAGGTTATTACAGACACGGCGATACTTAAGATGTATACTTTTTTTAATCTAAGTTTTACACAATAACAGCATTTTTTAAACAAAAAAATATAATAAACATGTTTTAGTGTCTCCATATTCTGAGCCATATATTTTTTTGTTTTTTTTTTAGGTATTGTCTTAGATAGGGGCTCATTTTTTGCTGGATGAGGTAACTGTTAGATTGGTACTATTTCGGGGGGGGGGGGGGGTATATGCCTTTTTGATCGCTTGGCGTTTTGCACTTTTAGTGATGTAAGGTGACAAAAAAAATGTATTTAGCACAGTTTTTATAAAAAAAAATTGAAGGTGTTCACCTGAGGGGTTAGGTCATGTGATATTTTTTATAGAGCAGGTTATTACGGACGCAGCAATACCCAATATGTCTACTGTTCTTTTTTTTAACAGTTTTTTTTTACCACTCTGGGACTTCAACTTTTGGGGTCAGACCCCCTTTACAATGCATTATAATACTTCTGTATTGTGATGCATTGGCTGTAAGTGTATTACACAGTGTAATACAGGGGCTGGATCTCACAGGCTGTCTCGGATGGCATCGGGCTGCCTTCCATGTCATTGGGTCCCCGTCACAGCAGCACGGGGACTCAATGGCTGCTTCCTCCCTGCACGGACATCGCACGTGCCACGCTGTGCAGGGGTTAATGCGCCGGCATCGGTGATTTCACCGATGCTGACGCATGCAGGAGGGGTCAGCTATAAGTGACTGCCAGACCCCTGCCGCTAATCGGGGGGGGGGGGGGGGGCAGCTCCTGCACCCGCCTGATCACCATGACGTACATGTACTTCTCTGGTCCTTAAGTCACGGCCAGAGATGACGTACATGTATGTCATGGGTCCTTAAGGGGTTAAACACTCCTCCAACCTTCTAGCCATCTTTCTTGACCTAAATCCCTGAAATCATTTTTAAAGGACTCTCCACCTACCTCTAACTTTGTCATTGGTTCCGATATGGACCATGACGGCTGGGTCTTCTCCTGATCCTCCCAGTAATCCGTCAACCCGATCCGCGATGTGTCGAACTCGAGCGCCAGAAAGACAACACACCGTTGGGCAATCCTGGTCTTTGTGACAGATCGCCCTATCTGTACCCCTAATAATGGAGTCCCCAACTACCAGCACCCGTCTGCCCTGCTCTGCTGGTCTTACTGGAGCCGACATTCTCCTGCCTGGCAGAGGAAGGGTCCGGCTGCACAGTGCTGTCCCTGAACCGACAACCTTGTGTCAGATCAGGGCTAGCCTCCCTGCACTCTTCCCTCTTCCATGCCTTCTGCTACCCAGCTAGCGCCCTCACTTTCCTCAGCCTCCTCGCTACCACCCTCACCCACATATCAAAAGCAGGAACAAAGTCCAGTTTCCAAAAAACGCGACAGCTTTTATTTAAAAAAGTGCAATATTAACCGACATGCAGTCCGTGTCTCCGCGTTTCAGATCACATAGTACCGATCCTTGCTCATGACCAAGAATGGACACATAAGCCTGAATAGTAAAAACCTTCAACGTCCGGTGATACAACGAACCTGAACCTCTATACGTGCTTTAAGATCCAAAACATCAGTGCAAATAAGACGCCATCAGAGGACACAACTTCAAACCAAAAATGAAATAAGATTCAGTAGTGTAAAATGAGATCGCGATTTAGACCTTTAGGAATACAAGAGCCCATACGGAAAATCCAAAAGGATTCCCTATTCAAAAGTCATCTCCTATGGTCTCCACCCCGAGTGGGGAAGATTGACCGGCTCTAGCCCGTGTGGGCCCGAGACATCGCCTATGGTCTCCACCCCGAGTGGGGGGGGAATGACCGGCTCTAGCCCCTGCAGGCCCGAGACATCGCCTATGGTCTCCACCCCGAGTAGGGGAATGACCGGCTCTAGCCCGTGTGGGCCCGAGACATCGCCTATGGTCTCCACCCCGAGTGGGGGGGATTGACCGGCTCTAGCCCCTGCAGGCCCGAGACATCGCCTATGGTCTCCACCCCGAGTGGGGGGGGGAATGACTGGCTCTAGCCCCTGCAGGCCCGAGACATCTCCCTCATGGAGAACCGCCTAATGTAGACTAACTGCAGGAACATTTCTGGTTTTGGCATGAGGAATGTCCGAGATGTTTGTGGTCTCTGACCTCCGGCCGGCTTGTGGTACGGCCTACAGATTGGAGAGGACACAAGGAGCAGGTAACGTATTGCTTAATATCATACGATCGCTGGGTCGCTATAGAAATAATGCAAACTCCCTTTTTAATAAACCTGCAACAAGTGCAGATCTGAGGTCCACACTTCTAACTGTCCTTGTGTCTTCACCAAGTAGGCTGACCGCGGTTGGCATCGGAAACAAACTGGGGCTGACTCATTGCGCTAAAGTCGGTGCATGACGGGCAATGCATTTTATTCCCAATCGGGCGATATGCGACAACTGTTCACCATAACAGAGAAACGTTTTCTGACAATTTGACATATACGTGAATATTCAAGACTAAAGTCAGTAACAAAAACTGGAATTCATTCCTTTCTCCTATCAAAATTATTCTTGGTTCGAGCCGTCTTAGGACAGACCAAGTCGGCCCGAGATTTTTTAAGTGAGCATTTTTTTGCTTGTTCCAGTAACCGGCTGGATATTTGCTCATGAAAAGTCGACTGACAACAGCATCCATCATCATTGGGGCAATTGCGCCTCGCCCGAATGAGCTCGCCGTTATGCCTCTTTCAGACGGGCGTTGCGGGAACACGCGCGATTCTTCCGCGCAAGTGCAAAACATTGTAATGCATTTTGCACTCACGTGAGAAAAAATCTTCACAGAAGTTCGGGCTTGGGATCGGTGTTCTGTAGATTGTATTATTTTCCCTTCTAACATGGTTATAAGGAAAAATAATAGCATTCTGAATACAGAATGGATAGTACAATAGCGCTGGAGGGGTTAAAAAATTATTTAACTCACCTTAGTCCACTTGATCGCGAAGCCCGGCATCTCCTTCTGTCTTCATCTTAACTGTGTGGAGGAACAGGACCTGTGGTGACATCACTCCGGTCATCACATGATCCATCACCATGGTAAAAGATCATGTGACGGACCATGTGACGTCACCACAGGTCCTTTGACTGCAATCAGCAAAGAAAGACAGGAGAGATGCCGGCTGCGCGAGCAAGTGGACTAAGGCGAGTTAAATATTTTTATTTCTTTTTTAACCCCTCCAGCGCTATTTTACTATACATTCTGTATTCAGAATGCTATTATTTTCCCTTATAACCATGTTAGAAGGGAAAATAATAAAGATTGGGTCTCCATCCCGATAGTCTTCTAGCAACCGTGCGTGAAAAATCGCACTTGCTTGCAATTTTCACGCAACCCCATTAATTTCTACAGGGCCTGCATTACGTGAAAAACGCAACACATAAGTGATGTATGAAAATCACTGCTCATGTGCACAGCCCCATAGAAATGAATGGGTCCGGCTTCAGTGCGGGTGCAATGCGTTCACCTCACGCATCGCATCCGAGTGGAATACTCGCCCGTGTGAAAGGGGCCTTAGATAGATTGTGAACCACGCGGGAGGGATGACACGATGCAGCACGAAGCGCGGTGCTGCCAGCGGTTTCCTTACGGAAGGTTTGAGTTAACGCGGCAGATTTACTGATATCACCCACGAGTGAAAGATTTAGGAATGAGATGGTGGAAGCATCCCAATAAATGGTGAATTTGAGACCGCGCTCATTCCTATTAGGGAAGGCTCCAAAGAGCGGCCCGACCACACAAAGAGCAGGCCGTGGATGGAGCGACCGTGCCACTCCAAGGAGGCCCCCAGGGCCCCCACCATGCCATGTAAATATTAGCCATAGAGAAAAGGTTAAACATGAACAGATTAGGTCATTATAAATGGGTCTCATTCGCACTGATGTTTGGGATCTCAGACGCGTGTATAGCGGAGGCTCGGGTCAGTTGTATCACCATTTACCTCCGGCCTGTGTGTCCTCTCTGTCATGAGCAAGGATCGGTACTATGATCTGAAACGCGTGGACACGGACTGCATGTCGGTTATTATTGCACTTTTTTAAAATAAAAGCGGTCACATTTTTTGGAAGCTGGACTTTGGTTCTACTTTCGATACTTCCCGGCGTTTTCCGGACTTCCTATGTCATTATAGCCGGGTGAGTGCACTACTCCTTTCACACTGGCGGCACGGACCTGCGGCGGGTGAACAGTCTGTCAGATCCGTCCTGCCGGACTAAAAGTACTGCATGCAGCTGCCTCTCGCCATGCGCTGCTGTGCCGCCACCCCCATTATAGTCAATGGGGACAGAGCGGCAGTCCGGGGGCACACGTGAACTAGCGGCAGGACGGATCCAACAGACTGTTCACCCGCCGCAGGTCCGTGCCGCCAGTGTGAAACTAGCCTTACACCCTCCCCCACATCTGCCCCATACAGCGCCTGCTCAGTGAGCAGCAAACTCTGTTCCAAATTACCAACACTTCTCAGTGTAGACGCTCGCCCGGTTCGATACTCGATGTGCGATTCCAAACGTGAAATTTGCTCAAATTTTGAACAAAGATATGAAAACGGCTGTTACAGGACAGCAGACAAGACAAGCGCTGGACGCGCGGCCAATAACGGACACAGACTAATGGGGGTTACACAAGAGAAGAGACAAATACAACACAGCGCAGTGATAAGAATCCAACTTACTGCAGTCCCTCCTAAAGTCTCTGACTCTGAAGTCACCGAATCTAAAGTCACGCACTTAATACAAACACACACACTGGAAATCAAACTCGCCTTGTTTGGCTGCTTCTTCTCCTCTGGATTTAAAGGACTGAGCAGCCCTCAGCTTCCTATGTATTATACTGGAGGGATATGCTTCTCCATTATCAGCCCCTTTAAGGTGGGGCTTCTCTCAGGCTACTTTCACACTTGCGGCAGTGTGATCCGGCAGGCATTTCCGTCGTCGGAACTGCCCGCCGGATCCGCCACTGACTGAAAGCATTTGTGAGACGGATCCGTCTTGTATCTTTTTTCACATTTTTACCGGTCTGCGCATGCGCAGGCCGGAAGGACGGATCCGGCATTTTATACATTCCTCTGGGAAAAAATGCTGGATCCGGCAAGTCTTCCGTTTTTTTCGCCGGAGATAAAAACCATAGCATGCTACGGTTTTATCTTTTTCCTGATCAGTCAAAACGGCTGAACTGAAGACGTCCTGAACGGAATGCTCTCCATTCAGAATGCAGGGGGATATGCCTGATCAGTTCTTTTCCGGTATAGAGCCCCTGTGACGGATCTCCGTGCCGGAAAAGAAAACGCTAGTGTGAAAGTACCCTCACATCACTTCTCGCATTATTCTCCTGCTTTCTAGCATTTTGTTCTGTGCCCAGTGCTGCCCTCGGTTGGTTACACTGGTGAATGACAGTTTCCTATCCCCTGTAGTAACAGCAGATGGCGCTGTTAGCCACAACATTCCCCATACAATACAGCAGAATCCTATAGCAATCAGTTGAAGAAACTGCAGGCCCCATGCACCACAGGCTGATGTGTATGGAAAGCTGCTGACCACCTCTGCGAGAAGACCACCCCTCGAGCACAGAGCTTTTTCTCTGAAGCCCACTTTACAATGCACCTGTTGCTATGGTCTCTATGGATTTCAGTCTGGGAAAACCATCCTGCATTATAAGCATAGAAAATGCAGTCAGCTCCCCTGCGGACACAGCAGTGACATGACGCCAAGTCATTACCAGGCACGTCCTGTAGGGGGCGACACATGTAATATAAAGAAAACGTTTACAATCATTTAATAAAACATTTCAGTCGTGGGAGTTTTTCCCACAGGGGGCACTGGAGGAGTGAGGACAAAAGTGCATCAAAGTGGCAGACGTGAGAGCGGAGGAGGGAAACGTCCCCAAAAACGACTCCTCTGAAGGCCTAGAGATCTGCAGATGAAGCCAGCACAGGGACACCGGCCCACCGATACAACCCAACATCACCGGAGCTTTTGATGTCAGCCGTATGGAACACATTTTGTAAATAAGCAACTTGAAACTCTGGTTTTCTGATAAACAGTTTGAAATAATCTACACCAAAACACCAAAATAAAATTTCTGCTTCTTCCTGCAGCCACCACTAGAGGGAGCTCACTACATACAGATTATACAGCCACCACTAGAGGGAGCTCACTACATACAGATTATACAGCCACCACTAGAGGGAGCTCACTACATACAGATTATACAGCCACCACTAGAGGGAGCTCACTACATACAGATTATACAGCCACCACTAGAGGGAGCTCACTACATACAGATTATACAGCCACCACTAGAGGGAGCTCACTACATACAGATTATACAATCCCCACTAGAGGGAGCTCACTACATACAGATTATACAGTCACCACTAGAGGGAGCTCACTACATACAGATTATACAGCCACCACTAGAGGAAGGCCACTACATACAGATTATACAGCCACCACTAGAGGGAGCTCACTACATACTGATTATACAGTCACCACTAGAGGGAGCTCACTGCATACAGATTATACAATCACCACTAGAGGGAGCTCACTACATACAGATTATACAGCCACCTAGTGATCTCCCTCTAGTGGTGGCTGTATAATCTGCATGTAGTGAGCTCCCTCTAGTGGTGGCTGCATAATCTGTATGTAGTGAGCTCCCTCTAGTGGTGGCTGCATAATCTGTATGTAGTGAGCTCCCTCTAGTGGTGGCTGCATAATCTGTATGTAGTGAGCTCCCTCTAGTGGTGGCTGCATAATCTGTATGCAGTGAGCTCTCTCTAGTGGTGGCTGTATAGTCTGTATGTAGTGAGCTCCCTCTAGTGGTGGCTGTATAATCTGTATGCAGTGAGCTCCCTCTAGTGGTGGCTGTATAATCTGTATGCAGTGAGCTCCCTCTAGTGGTGGCTGTATAATCTGTATGTAGTGAGCTCCCTCTAGTGGTGGCTGTATAATCTGTATGCAGTGAGCTCCCTCTAGTGGTGGCTGTATAATCTGTATGTAGTGAGCTCCCTCTAGTGGTGGCTGTATAATCTGTATGTAGTGAGCTCCCTCTAGTGGTGGCTGTATAATCTGTATGTAGTGAGCTCCCTCTAGTGGTGGCTGTATAATCTGTATGGAGTGAGCTCCCTCTAGTGGTGGCTGTATAATCTGTATGCAGTGAGCTCCCTCTAGTGGTGGCTGTATAATCTGTATGCAGTGAGCTCCCTCTAGTGGCGGCTGTATAATCTGTATGCAGTGAGCTCCCTCTAGTGGTGGCTGTATAATCTGTATGTAGTGAGCTCCCTCTAGTGGTGGCTGTATAATCTGTATGTAGTGAGCTCCCTCTAGTGGTGGCTGTATAATCTGTATGTAGTGAGCTCCCTCTAGTGGTGGCTGTATAATCTGTATGCAGTGAGCTCCCTCTAGTGGTGGCTGTATAATCTGTATGCAGTGAGCTCCCTCTAGTGGTGGCTGTATAATCTGTATGTAGTGAGCTCCCTCTAGTGGTGGCTGTATAATCTGTATGCAGTGAGCTCCCTCTAGTGGTGGCTGTATAATCTGTATGCAGTGAGCTCCCTCTAGTGGTGGCTGTATAATCTGTATGCAGTGAGCTCCCTCTAGTGGTGGCTGTATAATCTGTATGTAGCGAGCTCCCTCTAGTGGTGGCTGTATATAATCTGTATGTAGTGAGCTCCCTCTAGTGGTGGCTGCAGGTAGAAAGGTTTTATAACGAGATTTGGACATCTGTCAGCTCTCAATGTTCTAGAGATAAATCAGGATTTGGCGCAGGGCGCTGGATTCCAGGATAGTTTTTGTTTCCGATTTTCAAGCTTCAAGATGAAAGTTTCTAGCGCTACACAATGGAAGTTTTGCAGCTTGAGGCTGACGACAGAAGGCACTTTCACCATTATAACGGCCGTGGTTTCAGGCTCATCGCCTAGAAAGAGGGGATCTCGCTGCTGAACGCGGACGCTTTGCTGGCGCAGTCTATGAGGAATGAGCGGCAGATGGCGGCGTACCTCTCCGGATACCTGCGATAATGGCTGACGTGCTCCGACGTCTCGAAGTCTACGGACTGTGTGGTGAGTCGCCGGCGCCGCCTGATAGCCACCATATTCTCGATGTCGCTGCGTGCGATGATTCTGTCGCTGCGGGAGTAGAGGTAGAGATGTGGCCAGAGGGAAGGATCGCTCTTCATGGCATCGTAGTGATTCTCGTGCAGGAAGCGCGTGGCGGGATACAGCAGGATTCTCAGGACGAACACCATGACGGTGAACAGCAGCAGCGCCAGGTAGCGCAGCGGGCGACTGGTGCCGGGGGCGAGGACTGTATTCAGCGCACGCACCGACCCAAGCACATTGCGGTTTCCAGGAGCGCTGTCAAATATGGTGCCGACCACATGGAGCCTGCTGAGCTGGCGGTGGGAGCGCAGCAGCTCCACCATGTAGCGGTATAGCATGAAGCCGCCATTACTAAACACGTGGAACACGATCGGATTCTCATCAATCTCGTAATCAAACAGAAGCTCCAGCAGTTTCTTCGCCTGATCCCGGAGCGAGCGGAGGCCGAAGGATTCCGCAAAGAAGACCGTGCGCCAGGCGGCAGTGAAACGGATCACGACACAGCCCTGCAAGATGGAGACAAAAGACAAATACACCATCTCTGTATGCTGTCAGTGAAAGGAAGCTAACAGTTCTCACAGCAGATAGACTTAGTGGCCTGCAACAAGCCTAAGCAATCCAGAGCAGTAATCACATTTCTGCAACTTTGTGGGTGAACAACTAAAGGCTCAGCCGAGCTCCAATAAAATGGGAGATTACAGCTCTAGTTTGGGTTTGATAAAGGGATTCTTTGGGATTCTTTGGGATTACGCCGGTGCCGGGTCTCCATCCTCACTTACCTCGCCCTGGTAGATGGCGCTGTACTTTGCCAGGTGCTTGTCTTTGCATCCGGCCCAGCCCAGGAGAATCACTACCGGCTCTCTTTGCTGGTCCCACCGACAACCTGAGGAAGAAGAGGACACTGTGGTTGTCAGACACTAGGTGGCGCCGCGCTCTTTACTATCAGGGACGAAGCCGGACAATTGGCGCGCGGTATGAATATGTCGCAGTATACGGAATATCGCAGATGGCGGGTGTAATGGGCGCTCTTCCTCCGATGGGGAGAGTAGTTTATTCTGGACCACACACCGCCATGGTGGTAGCAGTCTGCCGGTAAGGGGGTCCGCCTCTCACGCTGAGACTCACCCTGCGGCTCCGGCAGCACGAGGCTGTAGTCCATGTCCGAGTCCCCCATACTGCGCAGCGTCCGCTCTCCTGCCCCCGGGTCCAGTGAGCGCCTCCACCAGCGTCCACCAATCAGCGGCTTCGCAGAGGATCACCTGACCTCGCCACGCCCACTCTGTCTGACCCTGAACCTGCCAACCCAGGAGTCTGTAGATACTGTTGCTAAGCAACCTGCCCGCTGCTTCACCCGAAAAGTGATTGTTTTCAACTGTGAAAGACCCGCCCCAATGACTGCGCCTTACATCTGATTGGAGGGAGCGGGTGAGTGTACTGGGGTGTGCGGGTGAGTGTACTGGCGGGGTACTGGTGAGTGTACTGGCGGGGTACTGGTGAGTGTACTGGGGGGGTACTGGTTAGTGTACTAGGAGGTGTGAGCGTACTGGGGTTGGTGCAGGTGAGCGTACTGGGGTTGGTGCAGGTGAGTGTACTGGGGTTGGTGCGGGTGAGTGTACTTGGGTTGGTGCAGGTGAGTGTACTGGGGGTACTGGGAGGTGTGAGTGTACTGGGGTTGGTGCGGGTGAGTGTACTGGGGGTACTGGGGTTGGTGCAGGTGAGTGTACTGGGGTTGGTGCGGGTGAGTGTACTGGGGTTGGTGCAGGTGAGTGTACTGGGGGGGGGGTGCGGGTGAGTGTACTGAGGGGGAGCGGGTGAGTGTACTAGGGGTACTGGTGAGTGTACTTAGGGGTACTGGTGAGTGTACTGGGGGTGTGCGGGTGAGTGTACTGGGGGGTGTGCGGGTGAGTGTACTGGGGGGTGTGCGGGTGAGTGTACTGAGGGGGAGCGGGTGAGTGTACTAGGGGTACTGGTGAGTGTACTGGGGCGTGTAGGTGAGTGTACTGGGGCGTGTAGGTGAGTGTACAGGGGTGTGCGGGTGAGTGTACTGGGGGTACTGGGAGGTGTGAGTGTACTGGGGCGTGTAGGTGAGTGTACTGGGGTGTGCGGGTGAGTGTACTGGGGGTACTGGGAGGTGTGAGTGTACTGGGGCATGTAGGTGAGTGTACTGGGGTGTGCGGGTGAGTGTACTGGGGGTACTGGGAGGTGTGAGTGTACTGGGGCGTGTAGGTGAGTGTACTGGGGTGTGCGGGTGAGTGTACTGGGGGTACTGGGAGGTGTGAGTGTACTGGGGCGTGTAGGTGAGTGTACTGGGGTGTGCGGGTGAGTGTACTGGGGGTACTGGGAGGTGTGAGTGTACTGGGGCGTGTAGGTGAGTGTACTGGGGTGTGCGGGTGAGTGTACTGGGGGTACTGGGAGGTGTGAGTGTACTGGGGCGTGTAGGTGAGTGTACTGGGGTGTGCGGGTGAGTGTACTGGGGGTACTGGGAGGTGTGAGTGTACTGGGGGGTGGAGGGTCGGGGTGTGCTGTGTCACCCTGAAATAATCAGTGTCATTTCAACAGCTTAATGCTAAATGTGCAGAAAACTAAAGAGTTAATTGTGGATTTTAGGAGGGGAGGGTCTTACACCGACTATGGGTGGAGCCACGGTGGACGGGTCCTGGGGTGCAGACAGGTTCTTCAGTGGCCATTTCTGCAGAACATACTGGTCGGGTTTTATCGTTGCGCCATTGAGAGGACTGACGGTCGGCTGTTCCGTGTCCATGGTAACGCCCCTCAGAGGGTTGGTCGGGCGAGAAGAATCCTGGAGGATGGGTCTCACCCGGATTTTACTCTCATCGGGCAGACGGTTCAGGAACTTGTGTTAGGCCTCATTCACCGTCAGTGTTCGGTCAGTGATTTCCATCAGTTACTGTGACCCCAAACCAGGAGCGGCTGCGAACACCGAACAGGAGCAGATCCCTCCCTTATACCTGATCACTGACCAAACACTGACGTGTGATTGAGGCTTTACCGTACGACTGGGCCGAGGAAAACTCTCTTCCCTGATAATAAGATGAAAGGCGCAGCGTCTGGACGGTGGAATAACAAAGTGTCCGAAAACCGTCTGCGGGGACCAACCATGATGGGAGTGATAGTGGAAGACCTCAGCAGACAGTATCACACAGGAGAGGATTAGATACACAGCTCAGCAGACAGTATCACACAGGATAGGATTAGATACACAGCTCAGCAGACAGTATCACACAGGATAGGATTAGATACACAGCTCAGCAGACAGTATCACACAGGATAGGATTAGATACACAGCTCAGCAGGCAGTATCACACAGGATAGGATTAGATACACAGCTCAGCAGGCAGTATCACACAGGATAGGATTAGATACACAGCTCAGCAGACAGTATCACACAGGATAGGATTAGATACACAGCTCAGCAGACAGTATCACACAGGATAGGATTAGATACACAGCTCAGCAGACAGTATCACACAGGATAGGATTAGATACACAGCTCAGCAGAGAGTATCACACAGAATAGGATTAGATACACAGCTCAGCAGACAGTATCACACAGGATAGGATTAGATACACGGCTCAGCAGACAGTATCACACAGGATAGGATTAGATACACAGCTCAGAAGACAGTATCACACAGGATGGGATTAGATACACAGCTCAGCAGACAGTATCACACAGAATAGGATTAGATACACAGCTCAGCAGACAGTATCACACAGGATAGGATTAGATACACGGCTCAGCAGACAGTATCACACAGGATAGGATTAGATACACAGCTCAGCAGACAGTATCACACAGGAGAGGATTAGATACACAGCTCAGCAGGCTGTATCACACAGGACAGGATTAGATACACAGCTCAGCAGACAGTATCACACAGGATAGGATTAGATATACAGCTCAGCAGACAGTATAACACAGGAGAGGATTAGATACACAGCCCAGCAGACAGTATCACACAGGACAGGATTAGATACACAGCTCAGCAGACAGTATCACACAGGATAGGATTAGATACACAGCTCAGCAGACTGTATCACACAGGATAGGATTAGATACACAGCTCAGCAGGCAGTATCACACAGGATAGGATTAGATACACAGCTCAGCAGGCAGTATCACACAGGATAGGATTAGATACACAGCTCAGCAGACAGTATCACACAGGATAGGATTAGATACACAGCTCAGCAGACAGTATCACACAGGATAGGATTAGATACACAGCTCAGCAGACAGTATCACACAGGAGAGGATTAGATACACAGCTCAGCAGACAGTATCACACAGGATAGGATTAGATACACGGCTCAGCAGACAGTATCTTACAGGATAGGATTAGATACACAGCTCAGCAGACAGTATCACACAGGATAGGATTAGATACACAGCTCAGCAGACAGTATCACACAGGATAGGATTAGATACACAGCTCAGCAGACAGTATCACACAGGATAGGATTAGATACACAGCTCAGCAGCCAGCATCACACAGGATAGGATTAGATACACAGCTCAGCAGGCAGTATCACACAGGATACACGGCTCAGTATCACAGGCAGAGGATTAGATACACGGCTCAGTATCACAGGCAGAGGATGATTAGATACACGGCTCAGTATCACAGGCAGAGGATGATTAGATACACGGCTCAGTATCACTGGCAGAGGATTAGATACACGGCTCAGTATCACTGGCAGAGGATTAGATACACGGCTCAGTATCACAGGCAGAGGATTAGATACACGGCTCAGTATCACAGGCAGAGGATTAGATACACGGCTCAGTATCACAGGCAGAGGATTAGATACACGGCTCAGTATCACAGGCAGAGGATTAGATACACGGCTCAGTATAACAGGCAGAGGATTAGATACACGGCTCAGTATCACAGGCAGAGGATGATTAGATACACGGCTCAGTATCACAGGCAGAGGATTAGATACACGGCTCAGTATCACAGGCAGAGGATTAGATACACGGCTCAGTATCACAGGCAGAGGATTAGATACACGGCTCAGTATCACAGGCAGAGGATTAGATACACGGCTCAGTATAACAGGCAGAGGATTAGATACACGGCTCAGTATCACAGGCAGAGGATGATTAGATACACGGCTCAGTATCACAGGCAGAGGATGATTAGATACACGGCTCAGTATCACAGGCAGAGGATGATTAGATACACGGCTCAGTATCACAGGCAGAGGATGATTAGATACATGGCTCAGTATCACAGGCAGAGGATTAGATACACGGCTCAGTATCACAGTCAGAGGATTAGATACACGGCTCAGTATCACAGTCAGAGGATGATTAGATACACGGCTCAGTATCACAGGCAGAGGATTAGATACACGGCTCAGTATCACATCCGAATTCTGGTGCAAAATAAAAGTCACACTTTTTTGCAGCTTCTTGCGATTTTGGGATTTTTTTGCCGCTCTCAGCAGTTTTGGGAGCTGCACAGAAGTGTTCTAGATGCTCCAGATTCATCAGTGCAAAGTCCCCCCCCCCCCATGACCTGTCTGTACATGGGCGGGGCCGTCTTTACCAAGGGGCAAAAGGGGCAGCTGCCCCGGGTGTCAGGCTGTCAGCTCTACCAGGAGTCCAGGCATCATGATCGTACTGTGTTAAAGTTGTGATTTAGGACCTTAATGACATCATCACCATGTGACCAGTAACCTAGCAATTACTGGTCACATGGCTATGAGGTCATCACAGGTCCTAGCAGGAGTGTTGCAGAAGTTAACTGTGGAGCTTATTTGTGTGAAGATTACATCAGAAAAAGGTGACAGGGGCTGTTATGTTAATATACTGTAAACTACTATATAGTGGGGTGCTGTATACTGTGTGGGACTGTATACTGTGTGCGACTGTATACTGTGTGGTGGGCTGTATACTGTGTGGGGGCTGTATACTGTGTGGTGGGCTGTATACTGTGTGGTGCGCTGTATACTGTGTGGTGCGCTGTATACTTTGTGGGGCTGTATACGGGGTGGGGGCTGTGTACGGGGTGGGGGCTGTATACTGTGTGGTGGGTTGTATACTGTGTTGGGGCTGTATACTGTGTTGGGGCTGTATACTGTGTGGGGGCTGTATACTGTGTGGTGGGCTGTATACTGTGTGGTGGGTTGTATACTGTGTGGTGGGTTGTATACTGTGTGGGGGACTGTATACTGTGTGGGGGACTGTATACTGTGTGGGGGACTGTATACTGTGTGGTGGGTTGTATACTGTGTGGGGGACTGTATACTTTGTGGTAGGTTGTATACTGTGTGGGGGCTGTATACTGTGGGGGCCTGTATAATGGGGGGGGGGGGCTATACTGCTGTACTGTATACTGTGGGGGTCTGTATAATGTATAGTGTTGAGTGCTATACTGTTGTACTGTATAGTGTGGGGGGCTGTATCGTGTATTGTTTGGGGTGCTGTATACTGTGACGTGTTGTATACTGTGGGGTGCTGTATACTGTGGGCTGCTATACTGCTCTACTATATATTGTGGGGTACTGTATAGTGTGGGGTTCTATACTGCATACTGTGTGGTGCTGTATACTATAGGGTGCTATACTGCATACTGTGTGGTGCTGTATACTATAGGGTGCTATACTGCATACTGTGGGGTGCTGTATACTATAGGGTGCTATACTGCATACTGTGGGGTGCTGTATACTATAGGGTGCTATACTGCATACTGTGTGGTGCTGTATACTGTGGGGTGCTGTATACTATAGGGTGCTATACTGCATACTGTGGGGTGCTGTATGCTATAGGGTGCTATACTGCATACTGTGGGGTGCTATACTGCATACTGTGGGGTGCTGGGGTGCGCTGTAACACTAGGGTGAGCCGAGCCCCGGTCTCCTTCCTGCAGAGCGGTGCCCACTTCCAGCCGGAGCCCAGAGCACTGATCCTGAGCCGCTGGAGTCTTCAGAACTGGAAGTATTTACAGTCATTCACTGGACTCTACCAGGTGTGTGGATTTTTGTGTGTGTTGTGGTGGAGGCGTGATTGCATGCTAAGGTGTGGGAAGGCGGGATCCAGGGGGCCCAAGGAAATTTTTGCCCAGGGTCCAATCAATATTAAAGACGGCCCTGATGGGCGCTGACGAGGAGCGTGTCCTCAGTAACATTGATGATCGGCGGTGCCGTTTCTCGTTTGCACAGGGTCTGCGATCGTCATGTCGTCCATCAGGGAGCAGGAAGCCGTCAGTCGCCTCATGACTTTTTTTAAAGAATGGGACAACGGGAACAAAGTGACCCGGAGCAGAATCCTGAAGAACTTCATCTCATTCAACCAGGGAAAGACGGGCCCGGAGCTCGAGCAGGAATTCTCCCAGGGCGGCAGCTTGTTCCTGGCCCGACTGACCACCTGGTTACGCCTGTCGTATCCTTCACTGAGAGGAGTGGCCAAGCTGAGCCCTCAGTACATATCCACTGCACACTGCACAGTGCAACTTCCCCTGTATATATACACTGCACAGTGCAACTTCTCCTGTATATATACACTGCACAGTGCAACTTCCCCTATATATATATATACAGACGTGGACAAAATTGTTGGTACCCTTTGGTCAATGAAAGAAAAAGTCACAATGGTCACAGAAATAACTTTAATCTGACAAAAGTAATAATAAATTAAAATTCTATAAATGTTAACCAATGAAAGTCAGACATTGTTTTTCAACCATGCTTCAACAGAATTATGTAAAAAAATAAACTCATGAAACAGGCATGGACAAAAATGATGGTACCCCTAGAAAACACAGAACATAATGTGACCAAAGGGACATGTTAATTCAAGGTGTGTCCACTAATTAGCATCACAGGTGTCTACAACCTTGTAATCAGCCATTGGGCCTATATATATGGCTCCAGGTAATCACTGTGTTGTTTGGTGATATGGTGTGTACCACACTCGACATGGACCAGAGGAAGCAAAGGAAAGAGCTGTCTCAAGAGATCAGAAAGAAAATTATAGACAAGCATGTTAAAGGTAAAGGCTATAAGACCATCTCCAAGCAACTAGATGTTCCTGTGAGTACAGTTGCACATATTATTCATAAGTTTAAGATCCATGGGACTGTAGCCAACCTCCCTGGACGTGGCCGCAGGAGGAAAATTGATGACAAATCTAAGAGACGGATAATCCGAATGGTAACAAAAGAGCCTAGAAAGACTTCTAAAGAGATTCAAGGTGAACTTCATGCTCAAGGAACATCAGTGTCAGATCGCACCATCCGTCGTTGTTTGAGCCAAAGTGGACTACATGGGAGACGACCAAGGAGGACACCATTGTTGAAAACGAATCATAAAAAAGCAAGACTGGAATATGCCAAACTACATGTTGACAAGCCACAAAGCTTCTGGGAGAATGTCCTGTGGACAGATGAGACAAAAATCGAAGTTTTTGCCAAGGCACATCAGCTGTATGTTCACAGACGAAAAAATGAAGCATATCAAGAAAAGAACACTGTCCCTACTGTGAAACATGGAGGAGGCTCTGTTATGTTCTGGGGCTGCTTTGCTGCGTCTGGCACAGGGTGTCTTGAATCTGTGCAGGGTACAATGAAATCTCAAGACTATCAAGGAATTCTAGAGAGAAATGTACTAGCCAGTGTCAGAAAGCTTGGTCTCAGTCGCAGGTCATGGGTCTTGCAACAGGACAATGACCCAAAACACACCGCTAAAAACACCCAAGAATGGCTAAGAGGAAAAAATTGGACTATTCTAAAGTGGCCTTCTATGAGCCCTGACCTCAATCCTATTGAGCATCTTTGGAAGGAGCTGAAACATGCAGTCTGGAAAAGGCACCCTTCAAACCGGACACAACTGGAGCAGTTTGCTCATGAGGAGTGGGCCAAAATACCTGCTGAGAGGTGCAGATGTCTCATTGACAGTTACAGGAAGCGTTTGATTGCAGTGATTGCCTCAAAAGGTTGCGCAACAAAATATTAAGTTAGGGGTACCATCATTTTTGTCCATGCCTGTTTCATGAGTTTATTTTTTTACATAATTCTGTTGAAGCATGGTTGAAAAACAATGTCTGACTTTCATTGGTTAACATTTATAGAATTTTAATTTATTATTACTTTTGTCAGATTAAAGTTATTTCTGTGACCATTGTGACTTTTTCTTTCATTGACCAAAGGGTACCAACAATTTTGTCCACGTCTGTATATACACTGCACAGTGCAACTTCCCCTGTATATATACACTGCACAGTGCAACTTCCCCTGTATATATATACACTGCACAGTGCAACTTCCCCTGTATATATTCACTGCACAGTGCAACTTCTCCTGTATATATACACTGCACAGTGCAACTTCTCCTGTATATATACACTGCACAGTGCAACTTTTCCTGTATATATTCACTGCACAGTGCAACTTCTCCTGTATATATTCACTGCACAGTGCAACTTCTCCTGTATATATACACTGCACAGTGCAACTTCTCCTGTATACATACACTGCACAGTGCAACTTCTCCTGTGTATATATACACTGCACAGTGCAACTTCTCCTGTATATATACACGGCACAGTACCACTTCTCCAGTATATATATATACACTGCACAGTACCACTTCTCCTGTATATACACACTGCACAGTGCAACTTCTCCTGTATATACACACTGCACAGTGCAACTTCTCCTGTATATATACACTGCACAGTGCAACTTCTCCTGTATATATACACTGCACAGTGCAACTTCTCCTGTATATATTCACTGCACAGTGCAACTTCTCCTGTATATATACACGGCACAGTACCACTTCTCCAGTATATATATATATATACACTGCACAGTACCACTTCTCCTGTATATACACACTGCACAGTGCAACTTCTCCTGTATATATGCACTGCACAGTGCAACTTCTCCTATATATGCACTGCACAGTGCAACTTCTCCTGTATATATTCACTGCACAGTGCAACTTCTCCTGTATATATACACTGCACAGTGCAACTTCTCCTGTATATACACACTGCACAGTGCAACTTCTCCTATATATGCACTGCACAGTGCAACTTCTCCTGTATATATTCACTGCACAGTGCAACTTCTCCTGTGTATATATACACTGCACAGTGCAACTTCTCCTGTGTATATATACACTGCACAGTACCACTTCTCCTGTATATATACACTGCACAGTGCAACTTCTCCTGTATATACACTGCACAGTACAACTTCTCCTGTATACACACACTGCACAGTGCAACTTCTCCTGTATATATACACTGCACAGTGCAACATCTCCTGTATATACACTGCACAGTGCAACATCTCCTGTATATACACTGCACAGTGCAACTTCTCCTGTATATATACACTGCACAGTGCTACTTCTACTGTATATATACACTGCACAGTGCTACTTCTCCAGTATATATACACTGCACAGTGCCACTTCTCCTGTGTGTGTGTATATATATATATATATATATATATATACACACTGCACAGTGCCACTTCTCCTGTATATATATATATATATATATATATATACACTGCACAGTGCTACTTCTCCTGTATATATACACTGCACAGTGCTACTTCTCCTGTATATATACACTGCACAGTGCTACTTCTCCTGTATACATACACTGCACAGTACAACGTCTCCTGTATATATGCACTGCACAGTGCCACTTCTCCTGTATATATACAGTGCACAGTAGAACGTCTCCTGTATATATACACTGCACAGTAGAACGTCTCCTGTATATATACACTGCACAGTAGAACGTCTCCTGTATATATACACTGCACAGTACTTCTCCTGTATATATGCACTGCACAGTACAACTTCTCATGTATGTATACACTGCACAGTCCCACTTCTCCTGTATGTATACACTGCACAGTCCCACTTCTCCTGTATGTATACACTGCACAGTCCCACTTCTCCTGTATGTATACACTGCACAGTCCCACTTCTCCTGTATGTATACACTGCACAGTCCCACTTCTCCTGTATGTATACACTGCACAGTCCCACTTCTCCTGTATGTATACACTGCACAGTCCCACTTCTCCTGTATGTATACACTGCACAGTCCCACTTCTCCTGTATGTATACACTGCACAGTCCCACTTCTCCTGTATGTATACACTGCACAGTCCCACTTCTCCTGTATGTATACACTGCACAGTCCCACTTCTCCTGTATGTATACACTGCACAGTCCCACTTCTCCTGTATGTATACACTGCACAGTCCCACTTCTCCTGTATGTATACACTGCACAGTCCCACTTCTCCTGTATGTATACACTGCACAGTCCCACTTCTCCTGTATGTATACACTGCACAGTCCCACTTCTCCTGTATATACACTCTGCACAGTACCACTTCTCCTGTGTATATATACACTGCACAGTACCACTTCTCCTGTATGTATACACTGCACAGTCCCACTTCTCCTGTATATATACACTGCACAGTCCCACTTCTCCTGTATATATCCACTGCACAGTGCTACTTCTCCTGTATATACACACTGCACAGTGCTACTTCTCCTGTATATATACACACTGCACAGTGCAACTTCTCCTGTATATATACACTGCACAGTGCAACTTCTCCTGTATATATACACTGCACAGTGCAACTTCTCCTGTATATTCACACGGCACAGTACCACTTCTCCAGTATATATATACACTGCACAGTACCACTTCTCCTGTATATATACACTGCACAGTACAACTTCTCCTGTATATATACACTGCACAGTACCACTTCTCCTGTATATATACACTGCACAGTACAACATCTCTTGTATATATACACTGCACAGTCCCACTTCTCCTGTATATATACACCGCACAGTCCCACTTCTCCTGTATATATACACCGCACAGTCCCACTTCTCCTGTATATATACACTGCACAGTACCACTTCTCCTGTATATATACACTGCACAGTACCACTTCTCCAGTATATATACACTGCACAGTACAACATCTCCTGTATATATACACTGCAACTTCTCCTGTATATATACACTGCACAGTGCAACTTCTCCTGTATATATACACTGCACAGTACAACTTCTCCTGTATATATACACTGCACAGTGCAACTTCTCCTGTATATATATACACTGCACAGTACCACTTCTCCTGTATATATATACACTGCACAGTCCCACTTCTCCTGTATGTATACACTGCACAGTCCCACTTCTCCTGTATGTATACACTGCACAGTCCCACTTCTCCTGTATGTATACACTGCACAGTCCCACTTCTCCTGTATATACACTCTGCACAGTCCCACTTCTCCTGTGTATACACTGCACAGTACCACTTCTCCTGTATGTATACACTGCACAGTCCCACTTCTCCTGTATATATATATACACTGCACAGTACCACTTCTCCTGTATATACACTCTGCACAGTACCACTTCTCCTGTATATACACTCTGCACAGTACCACTTCTCCTGTATATACACTCTGCACAGTACCACTTCTCCTGTATATACACTCTGCACAGTACCACTTCTCCTGTATATACACTGCACAGTACCACTTCTCCTGTATATACACTGCACAGTACCACTTCTCCTGTATATACACTGCACAGTACCACTTCTCCTGTATATACACTGCACAGTACCACTTCTCCTGTATATACACTCTGCACAGTACCACTTCTCCTGTATATACACTCTGCACAGTACCACTTCTCCTGTATATACACTCTGCACAGTACCACTTCTCCTGTATATACACTCTGCACAGTACCACTTCTCCTGTATATATACACTGCACAGTACCACTTCTCCTGTATATATACACTGCACAGTACCACTTCTCCTGTGTATATACACACTGCACAGTACCACTTCTCCTGTATATATACACTGCACAGTACCACTTCTCCTGTATATATACACTGCACAGTACCACTTCTCCTGTATATATACACTGCACAGTACCACTTCTCCTGTATATATACACTGCACAGTTCCACTTCTCCTGTATATACACTCTGCACAGTACCCCTTCTCCTGTATATACACTCTGCACAGTTCCACTTCTCCTGTATATATACACTGCACAGTACCACTTCTCCTGTATATATACACTGCACAGTACCACTCCTCCTGTATATACACTGCACAGTACCACTTCTCCTGTATATACACTCTGCACAGTACCACTTCTCCTGTATATACACTCTGCACAGTACCACTTCTCCTGTATATACACTCTGCACAGTACCACTTCTCCTGTATATATACACTGCACAGTACCACTTCTCCTGTATATATACACTGCACAGTACCACTTCTCCTGTATATACACACTGCACAGTACCACTTCTCCTGTATATACACTCTGCACAGTACCACTTCTCCTGTATATACACTCTGCACAGTACCACTTCTCCTGTATATACACTCTGCACAGTACCACTTCTCCTGTATATACACTCTGCACAGTACCACTTCTCCTGTATATACACTCTGCACAGTACCACTTCTCCTGTGTATATATACACTGCACAGTACCACTTCTCCTGTGTATATATACACTGCACAGTACCACTTCTCCTGTATATATACACTGCACAGTACCACTTCTCCTGTATATACACACTGCACAGTACCACTTCTCCTGTATATACACTCTGCACAGTACCACTTCTCCTGTATATACACTCTGCACAGTACCACTTCTCCTGTATATACACTGCACAGTACCACTTCTCCTGTATATACACTCTGCACAGTACCACTTCTCCTGTATATACACTCTGCACAGTACCACTTCTCCTGTATATACACTCTGCACAGTACCACTTCTCCTGTATATATACACTGCACAGTACCACTTCTGTATATATACACTGCACAGTACCACTTCTCCTGTATATACACTCTGCACAGTTCCACTTCTCCTGTATATACACTCTGCACAGTACCACTTCTCCTGTATATACACTCTGCACAGTACCACTTCTCCTGTATATATACACTGCACAGTACCACTTCTCCTGTATATATACACTGCACAGTACCACTTCTCCTGTATATATACACTGCACAGTACCACTTCTCCTGTATATACACTCTGCACAGTTCCACTTCTCCTGTATATACACTCTGCACAGTACCCCTTCTCCTGTCCAGCAGATATTGGGGTTATGAGGGGGCGCTTTGGCGATACTCGTGAGGTCGTCGGCCATCTTTGCGCCAGTCCTTTTCTGGTTCTGCATTTCTCATCCTCCTGGCAGATATATGTTTGGGACGTGTCTGAAGGAAATTCTCCAATCAATATCCGTATTCCTGTCGGCGGCCGGCAGGTGAGATCTCGGGCTCAGTTTTATGCACTTACTGTTTAAACCTTATTGTATGCTTCCGTTTCCATTTGCAATCCACAAAAAAACGGATCACAAAAGGAAACGCGGAACGGTGAAGCGGAACGTAAACACTACTGAAACAAAAAATGGAAAAACAGATTATTTTAAAACGGACCACAAAACCATATGGTCGTGTGCAAGAGGCCTAAGGCCCCTCGCAGACGAGTGTGTCCGGATTATGTCCGGATGCGCAGCGGATGCGTTCAGTGAAAACTGTGCGATTTCACAAACAAAGCTGTTCAGTTTTGTTTGCGATCGCATTCAGTTTTTATCACGCGGGTGCAATGCGATTTACTGCGTTTTGCACGCACGTGATAAAAAACGGAATGTTTACAAACAACATCTCTTAGCAACCATCCGTGAAAATCGCATCGCATCTGCACTTGCTTGCGGATACAATGCGATTTTCACGCAGCCCCATTCACTTCTATGGGGCCTGCGTTGCGTAAAAATCGCTGAATATAGAACATGCTGCGATTTTTACGCAAAGCACAAGTGATGCATGAAAACCACTGCTCATGTACACAGACCCATTTAGATGAATGGATCCGGATTCCGTGCGTTCGCATTACGCATTGCCCCCTCACGGAGAGGGGCCTAAGTCTGTGGAGCGAGATGCTCGGCAGCTTTATCGGAGGTTCACCTTCCCCGTCTAAGATATAGCTCATTGAAGTGCATGGCGCCTCTCACGAGGTTTAGCGCACTGCGGACCGTCCTGAAGAGCTATTTTACGGTTTTCGTATTAATAAATATGTCTAAAAGATTTAGGCCACACCCCCGTAAACCACACCCACTTTTAAACTATTGGAAAAGATGGCATGAAAAAAACGGATTAAGTGCGCCTTTGTATTTCAGTGCATCACCGTCTTCAAGAGCTCTGCTTGCTGTCCGTTGATTTGAACAGCTGTTTCCTTTTGGATGCAGTAACCCTGTCCATAGCTAGTTCTGCTCTCTGCTGAGGGTTTGTTACATTTGCATCCAGTCTAGATAATGCAGTGAGGCGAACACATCAGCCATCAATCTCTCTGCTGGTTCGCTACAATGTATCAGTCTGGAGTTCAGAGTATTGTCCACATTGAATAGATTGTGACAAACCCTCAGCTGTGTGAGCAGTACTATGATAGAGTAAGTATTCAGTCTCTGGATGCAAAATCATATTTCCATTCACTGACAACATGCAGAGATTGACGCGAGAAGAAAGTTGCAGAACTTCCTGTTCGTCTGTCGGCAGCACAGAAGGGGTTAAGGGGCAGTAATTGGCAGCAGACAGGATTAAACATTTCCTCTAATTAGCCTGCCTGTTGGGGTATGACCCCATGGCGATGCGGCCGCGTGGCCTTCGAGTTCCGTACGGGCCGCAGCGGGCTCTGAGACCGCCCTGTTCAGTGGGTCCGTGTTATCAATGGCCGCCCAGTATTGATGAGGCCACGTGGCCACTGAGCAGTGCCGTCTTCAGTATTTTAGAGGCCGCGTCAGCCCTATGACAGCGCGGCCGCATCACAAGTGCCACACAACCGCGCTGTCTGGTCGTCCCTTGGACAGAAGACCCCTGAGGTGTCGGCCCGCCATACGGTCCTTGAGGCTGTTTGCCAGGTTGGACTGCCATGCTGCTCTACAGGGAGGCTCTGTCCGTCAGCCATGTGCCCTGCTGTAGTCAGACCTCGCCCGCCGGGTACTGGAGCCGTCTGCTCGCCTTACAGGAGTGCTGGCAAAGTCTGACCACAATGCGGTCTCAATCATATGGGAGGTAAAACCGGCCAAAATTTAAATAATATTTAAAAAACTAAAATTATAACTAAAATAAAGTTTTAACATTTTAATTTCATCTAGTGTCTGCAAAATGCTCGCCGAAGTGAAAAAGAAAATTCTATTTCTCCATTAGAATTTCCTTTTCCGCCTCCAGTGAGGGTCATAAGTGTCAAAAATAAAAGTAACAATAAAAAGCCTTTCTCGTTTGTCGGTGAGTCTCTTCCTGTATCGGGGTTTTCATGTCAAAATGAAGTGAAAGCCCCAAGTAGAAGCCGGAAGCAGTGGACGGAGACGTCAGTGTCATCGCTGGCAGCCAAAGGTCTAATGAAAAGAAAGCTCATTGGAATTTCCATTTTAACGTTGTCCTAACATTCAGATTTATTTAAATGATGTTAGATTGACAGCCTGCAGCGCGGCCGGGATGGCACAAACCTCGCGCATGCGCAGTGCGTCGCTGAAGCCCGGCTAACAGCGGCAGCCAGAGACAGAATTGCGTCTTGCCACGGAGCGCACTGCGCATGTGCGAGACTAATGCGGTCCCGGCCACACTGCAGGCTGTCAATCTAACAAAAGAGGAGGCGTGCTGCAAGGAAGCTCACGCGAGATTTCTTAGGCGGAGCTGAGGAGCTTGACTCGGAGAAAATATGACTCGTTTATGTTAATTTGCATAAAAGGCAGGAAATAAAAAAATGCATAATACTTATTTAATTATAGGTGTAATTTATATGTTTAGGGTAACGCAATGAACATTTAGAAACGCTCAGTGAGGGGAGCACGGCAGAGGCGACAGGTTCCCTGTAATTCCTGACTGAGCCCGCAGAGGGCGCTGTGCTTCTCCACATTTCCAGCAGCTCACACAGGATCCACTAGAGGGCGCTGTGCTTCTCCACATTTCCAGCAGCTCACACAGGCTCCACTAGAGGGCGCTGTGCTTCTCCACATTTCCAGCAGCTCACACAGGATGCACTAGAGGGCGCTGTGCTTCTCCACATTTCCAGCAGCTCACACAGGATGCACTAGAGGGCGCTGTGCTTCTCCACATTTCCAGCAGCTCACACAGGATCCACTAGAGGGCGCTGTGCTTCTCCACATTTCCAGCAGCTCACACAGGATGCACTAGAGGGCGCTGTGCTTCTCCACATTTCCAGCAGCTCACACAAGATCCACTAGAGGGCGCTGTGCTTCTCCACATTTCCAGCAGCTCACACAGGATGCACTAGAGGGCGCTGTGCTTCTCCACATTTCCAGCAGCTCACACAGGATCCACTAGAGGGCGCTGTGCTTCTCCACATTTCCAGCAGCTCACACAGGATCCACTAGAGGGCGCTGTGCTTCTCCACATTTCCAGCAGCTCACACAGGATGCACTAGAGGGCGCTGTGCTTCTCCACATTTCCAGCAGCTCACACAGGATCCACTAGAGGGCGCTGTGCTTCTCCACATTTCCAGCAGCTCACACAGGATGCACTAGATGGCGCTGTGCTTCTCCACATTTCCAGCAGCTCACACAGGATGCACTAGAGGGCGCTGTGCTTCTCCACATTTCCAGCAGCTCACACAGGATGCACTAGAGGGCGCTGTGCTTCTCCACATTTCCAGCAGCTCACACAGGATGCACTAGAGGGCGCTGTGCTTCTCCACATTTCCAGCAGCTCACACAGGATCCACTAGAGGGCGCTGTGCTTCTCCACATTTCCAGCAGCTCACACAGGATGCACTAGAGGGCGCTGTGCTTCTCCACATTTCCAGCAGCTCACACAGGATCCACTAGAGGGCGCTGTGCTTCTCCACATTTCCAGCAGCTCACACAGGATGCACTAGAGGGCGCTGTGCTTCTCCACATTTCCAGCAGCTCACACAGGATGCACTAGAGGGCGCTGTGCTTCTCCACATTTCCAGCAGCTCACACAGGATCCACTAGAGGGCGCTGTGCTTCTCCACATTTCCATTAGCTCACACAGGCTCCACTAGATGGCGCTGTGCTTCTCCACATTTCCAGCAGCTCACACAGGATGCACTAGAGGGCGCTGTGCTTCTCCACATTTCCAGCAGCTCACACAGGATCCACTAGAGGGCGCTGTGCTTCTCCACATTTCCAGCAGCTCACACAAGATCCACTAGAGGGCGCTGTGCTTCTCCACATTTCCAGCAGCTCACACAGGATGCACTAGAGGGCGCTGTGCTTCTCCACATTTCCAGCAGCTCACACAGGATGCACTAGAGGGCGCTGTGCTTCTCCACATTTCCAGCAGCTCACACAGGATGCACTAGAGGGCGCTGTGCTTCTCCTCATTTCCAGCAGCTCACACAGGATGCACTAGATGGCGCTGTGCTTCTCCACATTTCCAGCAGCTCACACAGGATGCACTAGAGGGCGCTGTGCTTCTCCACATTTCCAGCAGCTCACACAGGATGCACTAGATGGCGCTGTGCTTCTCCACATTTCCAGCAGCTCACACAGGATGCACTAGAGGGCTCTGTGCTTCTCCACATTTCCAGCAGCTCACACAGGATGCACTAGATGGCGCTGTGCTTCTCCACATTTCCAGCAGCTCACACAGGATGCACTAGAGGGCTCTGTGCTTCTCCACATTTCCAGCAGCTCACACAGGATGCACTAGATGGCGCTGTGCTTCTCCACATTTCCAGCAGCTCACACAGGATGCACTAGAGGGCGCTGTGCTTCTCCACGGCGGCCCTGGGGTGGCATAGAGATTAGACCTTTTTTTACAGCAAAATCTGGCGTGAAAAAGCAACCGCGCAACTGCATAAATAGGACAGAAATTAGGTACAAACTTCCTAAAACTGGAAGGAGCAACACGCGCAAATGCCACAAAAGAGGGGCAAAAACGGTAAATGACACTTAAAAAGTAAGTCGGTCGCACACAGGCTTTTTACTCATGAAGACAGACGCAGACACTTTAGTAAATGAGCCCCAGTGTCTCCTTGGCTCATGTGCATTGATGTCTCTTCCTCCATTGCTGCATTATGGGAGCTCAGCAGGTAAGTGTCACAGGACTTCTTCTGGACCGCTCCTGTGCTCTGCGCCAGTACTAACCTGCCTGGGGCAGCATGAACTCTAAATACGGCCCTGATAAGGACACTTGTTTTCTCCAGTCCTCCAAAAGAACCAGCGTCAAATCCTTCCCTGGTCAAAGATCCCGTAAGTTCCAGTGAAACTACAAACAAAAGTGCTTTAAGTCCAATAAAGTCATTTTCTCTCTTAATGAGAAGAAGCTCTCTAAATAGAAAAATATCTCAGGTCCCTTTCAAACGAGCGCGATTTCCGCTCGGGTGCAACGCGTGACGTGATCGCATTGCACCCGCACTGAATCCTGACCCATTCATTTCTATGGTGCTTTGTACATGAGCAGTGATTTTAACGCATCACTTGTGCGTTGCGTGAAAATCGCAGCATGCTCTATATTGTGCGTTTTCCACACAACGCAGGCCCCATAGAAGTGAATGGGGCTGCGTGAAAATCGCAAGCATCCGCAAGCAAGTGTGGATGCGGTGTGATTTTCACGCACGGTTGCTAGGAGACGATCGGGATGGAGACCCGATCATTTTATTATTTTCCCTTATAACATGGTTATAAGGGAAAATAATAGCATTCTGAATTCAGAATACATAGTACAATAGCACTGGAGGGGTTAATATAAAAAATAATAATAATTTTACTCACCTTAATCCACTTGCTCGCGCAGCCGGCATCTCTTCTGTCTCTTTCTTTGCTGATTGCAGTCAAAGGACCTGTGGTGACATCACTCCGGTCATCACATTATCCATCACCATGGTAAAAGATCATGTGACGGACCATGTGATGACCGGAGTGACGTCACCACAGGTCCTTTAACTGCAATCAGCAAAGAAAGAGACAGAAGAGATGCCGGCTGCGCGATCAAGTGGATTAAGGCGAGTAACATTATTTATTTTTTTAACCCCTCCAGCGCTATTGTACGAAGCATTTTGTATTCAGAATGCTATTATTTTCCCTTATAACCATGTTATATAATAATACAATCTACAGAACCCTGATCCCAAACCTGAACTTCTGTGAAGAAGTTCGGGTCTGGGTACCAAACATGCCGATTTTTCTCACGCGTGTGCAAAACGCATTACAATGTTTTGCACTCACGCAGAAAATTTGCGCATGTTCCCGCAACGCACCCGCACCTTTTCCCCCAACGCCCGTGTGAAACCAGCCTTATAAATGCAAAACCCTGTTATTCTCCAGCTTCATTCAGTGGGAGGCCTTAGAAGAAGTCCCCATGGATGAGTAAGGACTGGGAGTGTGTTCTCCAGTTTTTGCAGTCCCTAAACTTGGAGGACTTCCGTGAAACTCCATCCTTTAATCAGAAGCTTCTCTGTTTTACGTCCAAGACACAGAATTTCTAGAAAGTCTTAATGGCTGATGAAAATAGATGGATCTGTAAGACCCGAGCTCTGGAACAGCTGCTGCACCTTGCAAGGTCTTTACTGCAGCATGTTGGGCGGATTTATGCTCCACAGGATTAAATGTAGAAAGCCCTAAAATGGTTTCCACCTTCTACAATCCTTGAGCATCACCACCTCAATGTCCTTTCTTCAGAGGATCCAGCCTCTATGGTAGACAAGTGCTTTAGGCTGAGGCCGGGTCTTCTTCCCTCCTTCGACTTTAGAAATCCCCTTGTGTGTGCCGCCTCAGGACGACCCGGAAGCGGACCATGTGCTTACATCTTCAGTACTGCTGCAGGATGCAACGGCTGTGCTTTCTGAGGCGTCTCAGTGGACAACCACGAGGCACAGTCATGCTGTGGTTGTGACATGGCCCTGCGTGGCCCCACAGGCCGCAACGGGCCCTTAACAATGCAGACTAACCAAGCAGCGCGGTCCTTATTAGGGCTCATTGTGGTCTATACAGCCGTGTGGTCGCACCCTCAGAGGCAAGCTAATCCTCTGCACCGCTACCTAGGGCGGGTTCACATCAGCGTTACGAATTCCGTCATTGCTTTCCGTTCTAACATGGTAATAACGGTATTCGTAAGACAGAATTCCGCTTTGATCCGTCACAGTAGAAGTCTATGGGCAAGTCTATGGTTTCCGTTGTGCAGGACGGAAAAGAAAGTCCTGTCGACATTAACCCCTTGTGCGCTGCCTACGGATGAACAGGAGATGATGATGTCATGTAATTTTTCCACTTTTGTTGCACCCACAGCAGCCGCTACAAGATAGAGTTTGTGGAAGTTGGAGGGATCCTCACATTACTAGAAATCCTGGACTTGAAACAGTTAAATGAAGAACATAAACTGGAGGCGCTGAGGATCATCCAGATTTTGGCAAGAGCAGGACGCAAATACAAAGAGCTGATCTGTGAGAGCTATGGTGGGTGCACCGTGTCAATGTGGGGGCACCCCACCAGCCAGATGTAATGTTCCACAAGGCCTTATTGCATCCAGTACAACCCTCATCCTCTCTCTCCCGGCAGGAGTGCGTGCGGTCGCAGAATGTCTTGCAAAGTCCAAAATGGAAGACACTCAGGAAGAGGCGCAGGTGTTACTGGAGCTGCTGGCTCATGGGAACCCCAAATACCAGACACAGGTGTACAAGGGTCTGATCGCTCTCCTGCCATGCGCCTCCCCTAAAGCTCAGCACCTGGCACTTCAGACCCTGCGCATCGTCCAGGTGAGAGGTGACACCCTCCACCACAACCGGTTACATATGTGCCCCCCCACCCAACTACTCACATACACCCCTCCAACACAACCGGTTACATATGTGTCCCCCCAACTACTCACATACACCCTCCAACACAACCGGTTACATATGTGCCCCCCCACCCAACTACTCACATACACCCCTCCAACATAACCGGTTACATATGTGTCCCCCCAACTACTTACATACACCCTCCAACACAACCGGTTACATATGTGTCCCCCCAACTACTCACATACACCCTCCAACATAACCGGTTACATATGTGTCCCCCCAACTACTTACATACACCCCTCCAACACAACCGGTTACATATGTGTCCCCCCAACTACTTACATACACCCCTCCAACATAACCGGTTACATATGTGTCCCCCCAACTACTTACATACACCCTCCAACACAACCGGTTACATATGTGTCCTCCCAACTACTCACATACACCCTCCAACATAACTGGTTACATATGTGCCCCCCCACCCAACTACTCACATACACCCCTCCAACACAACCGGTTACATATGTGCCCCCCCACCCAACTACTCACATACACCCCTCCAACATAACTGGTTACATATGTGTCCCCCCAACTACTTACATACACCCTCCAACATAACTGGTTACATATGTGTCCCCCCCAACTACTCGCATACACCCCTCCAACACAACCGGTTACATATGTGCCCCCCCAACTACTCGCATACACCCCTCCAACACAACCGGTTACATATGTGCCCCCCCACCCAACTACTCACATACACCCTCTAACACAACTAGTTACATATGTGCCCCCCCCCAACTACTCGCATACACCCTCCAACACAACCGGTTACATATGTGTCCTCCCAACTACTCGCATACACCCCTCCAACACAACCGGTTACATATGTGTCCCCCCAACTACTCACATACACCCCTCCAACATAACTGGTTACATATGTGTCCCCCCAACTACTCGCATACACCCCTCCAACACAACCGGTTACATATGTGTCCCCCCAACTACTCACATACACCCTCCAACATAACCGGTTACATATGTCCCCCCCCAACTACTCACATACACCCTCCAACACAACCGGTTACATATGTGTCCCCCCAACTACTCACATACACCCTCCAACACAACCGGTTACATATGTCCCCCCCCAACTACTCACATACACCCTCCAACACAACTGGTTACATATGTGTCCCCCCAACTACTCACATACACCCTCCAACACAACTGGTTACATATGTGTCCCCCCAACTACTTACATACACCCTCCAACACAACCGGTTACATATGTGTCCCCCCAACTACTTACATACACCCTCCAACACAACCGGTTACATATGTGTCCCCCCAACTACTCACATACACCCCTCCAACACAACCGGTTACATATGTGTCCCCCCCAACTACTCACCTACACCCCTCCAACACAACCGGTTACATATGTGTCCCCCCCAACTACTCACATACACCCTCCAACACAACCGGTTACATATGTGTCCCCCCAACTACTCACATACACCCTCCAACACAACTGGTTACATATGTGTCCCCCCAACTACTCACATACACCCCTCCAACACAACCGTAAATCTGTGCATTCTCTATTTTGAGGAACGGAACAGCTGGCCCCTAATTCGAACCGTCCTTTCCTTGTCCGTTATGTGGACAATAATAGGACATGTTCTATTGTTTTGCAGAACGGACATGTGGACATATGGAAACGGTATGCACACGGAGTAACTTAAAGGGAACCTGTCACCTGGATTTTGGGTATAGAGCTGAGAACATGGGTTGCTAGATGGCTGCTAGCACATCCGCAATACCCAGTCCCCATAGCTCTGTGTGCTTTTATTGTGTATAAAAAGCGATTTGATACATATGCAAATTAACCTGAGATGAGTCAGAGCTTGAAAATATGACTCTTCTCTGGTCACACAAGTAAGATATGACTCTTTTATGTTAATTTGCATAGGTATCAAATAGTTTTTTTGACACAATAAAAGCACACAGAGCTATGGGGACTGGATATTGCGGATGTGCTAGCGGCCATCTAGCAGCCCATGTCCTCAGCTCTATACCCAAAATCCCGGTGACAGGTTCCCCTTAAGTTTTTTTGAGGGACCCATTGAAATGAATAGTTCCGCATATGATCCGTAAAAAGACGGAAGGGACACGGACAGAAAATACGTTCATGTGCATGAGCCCTAAAGCTGGGTCTTCACAGGGCCTCAACTCACCCAACCAATGGTCGCCCTGTAAGGATGCAGCCTTGGTCTTTGAAAGCCGCCAGGTGTGAATGGAGCCTTAGATCGAGTGAATGGAGCGGATCTAGTGAACGACGTGAGCTGATTATTACAGGGGCAGAACATAGTTGCTGCGTGCCGATTAGATTGTCAGCTCTGTGGTGTCGGACTGAGGATTGTTCATTATAAGTGATCCTGTAATATCAGTGACGGTACATGTGATACATTTATTGGGGTCAGTACCTCCCCCATCCCCCGCTGTCCTGGTTTCTAATGTGATTTTCTCCCTTTGTGCAGGACATTGTACAGAAGCCTCTTCCGGCCATAGTGGAGCCACTGCTGGGGGCGCTGCAGTCCATGCACATGGAGGTGCAGTGTGAAGGTAAGTGGGCAGCGGCGGATACAGTTATTATACACCATGTGACGGTATATACCAGCACTGCACTGAACCTAGTAAAGCTGATTAGTTGTCTCCGGTGTCCAGTATTAGGCCTCTTTCACACGGGCGAGATTTCCGCGCGAGTTGAACGCATTGCACCCGCACTGAATCCTGACCCATTCATTTCTATGGGGCTGTTCACATGAGCGGTGATTTTCACGCATCACGTTCTATATTCAGCGTTTTTCACGTAACGCAGGCCCCATAGAAATGAATGGGGTTGCGTGAAAATCGCAAGCATCCGCAAGCAAGTGCGGATGCGGTGCGATTTCCACGCATGGTTGCTAGGAGACAGTCTATTCACTGTATTATTTTCCCTTATAACATGGTTATAAGGGAAAATAATAGCATTCTGACTACAGAATGCTTAGTATAATAGTGCTGGGAGGGTTAAAAAAAATAAAAAAAGTTAACTCACCTTATCCCCATGATCGCCTAGTTCCCGGTCGGTCTGTTCTTTAGCTGTGGCTAAAGGACCTGTGGTGATGTCAGATCACATGCTCCATCACCATGGTGATGGACCATGTGATTGGAGCATGTGATCTGACATCACCAAAGGTGATTCAGCCCACAGCTAAAGAACAGACCGGGATCTACACGATCATGGGGATAAGGTGAGTTAACTTTTTTATTTTTTTAACCCCTCCAGCGCTATTATACTATGCAGTCTGTATTCAGAATGCTATTATTTTCCCTTATAACCATGTTATAAGGGAAAATAATACAATCTTCAGAACATCAATCCCTCACAGAAGTTCGGGTTTGGGTACCAAACATGCGCGATTTTTCTCACGCGAGTGCAAAACTCGCGCGGAAAAATCGCGGGTGTTTCCGCAACGCACCCGCACATTTTTCCGCAACGTCCGTGTGAAACCAGCCTTAGTTTCCTGGAGCAGAGCAGGTGCCGAGCTGACGGCCGGGATCGGAGACACTGGTCCCAGCTGCTCAACCCCTTAGATGCCGCAGTCAGTAGTGACCGCAGTATATGAGCTCCCCCTCCTGTTATGCAGTCGCGGCCCCAGGCACCGCGGTATATAACACGAGTGGTCAAACCATCGCAGGGAAAAACAAAACTGTGGAAAAACTTTACTCATTTAACATATAAAAAAATAACAATAAATCTAATAAACAGAATAGGTGTCGCTGCGACCGAAATATTCCGTTATCGTGTGATTCATCCCGCACAGCGACCGCTGTAGAAAAATCTCAATGACGGTCGCCTCCCCAAAAAAGTAATAAAAAATAATAAAATGGAGAGATGTACCCCAAAATAATTCCGATTAAGACTACACCTCAACCCAAAAAAGCGAGCCCTCGCTCAGCTCCTTCGACAACATATAAAAGTTATGGGTGACGCAAAGTAGCGAAACAACGAAGGCGACTTTCACATTTAGAGATCCGGTCAGGATGCGTCAGGATGTCTTCTGCTCCGGCAGAAAAAAACGGATCTGTCACTGAAAACAATGTAAGGCCTCATGCACACGACAGTATTTTTTCACGGTCCGCAAAAACGGGGTCCGTAGGTCCGTGATCCGTGACCGTTTTTTCGTCCGTGGGTCTTCCTTGATTTTTGGAGGATCCACGGACATGAAAAAAAAGTCGTTTTGGTGTCCGCCTGGCCGTGCGGAGCCAAACGGATCCGTCCTGAATTACAATGCAAGTCAATGGGGACGGATCCGTTTGATGTTGACACAATATGGTCCCATTGCAAACGGATCCGTCCCCATTGACTTTCAATGTAAAGTCAGGAGTCCCTTTTATACCATCGGATCAGAGTTTTCTCCAATCCGATGGTATATTTTAACTTGAAGCGTCCCCATCACCATGGGAACGCCTCTATGTTAGAATATACTGTCGGATATGAGTTAGATGTGAAAACTCATATCCGACAGTATATTCTAACACAGAGGCGTTCCCATGGTGATGGGGACGCTTCAGGTTAGAATATACTACAAACTGTGTACATGACTGCCCCCTGCTGCCTGGCAGCACCCGATCTCTTACAGGGGGCCGTGATCAGCACAATTAACCCCTCAGGTGCCACCAACGAATTATTACAATAGAGGGAGGAAGGGGGGCGGCACTGGCCACCAATGAAATTTAAACTGGGGAGAGAGGGGGTCTGCCCCCTGCTGCCTGGCAGCCCCGGATCTCTTATAGGGGGCTATGATACGCACAATTAACCCCTTTAGGTGCGGCACCTGAAGGGGTTAATTGTGCTGATCACGGCCCCCTGTAAGAGATCGGGTGCTGCCAGGCAGCAGGGGGCAGTCATGTACACAGTTTGTAGTGTATTCTAACTAGAAGCGTCCCCATCACCATGGGAACGCCTCTGTGTTAGAATATACTGTCGGATCTGAGTTTTCACGAAGTGAAAACTTAGATCTGAAAAAGCTTTTATGCAGACGGATCTTCGGATTCGTCTGTATGAAAGTAACCTACGGCCACTGATCACGGACATGGATGCCAATCTTGTGTGCATCCGTGTTTTTTTACGGACCCGTTGACTTGAATGGGTCCGTGAACCGTTGTCCGTCAAAAAAATAGGACAGGTCATATTTTTTGGACGGACAGGATACACGGATCACGGATGCGGCTGCAAAACGGTGCATTTTCCAATTTTTATGAGTCCGCGAAAAAAAACGGAAAATGGCACAACGGCCACGGATGCACACAACGGTCGTGTGCATGAGGCCTAAGTCAATGGTGACAAATCCGTTTTTTATGGAGCCTCTAAAAATTGATCCGTCACCCATGGATCCATCTTTTTCCATTGTGATTTCACACAACTGCATCCTAACGGAATGGACGCATCCTGATCAAAACGGATCCGTTTAATTCCGGTATTGAGATCCTCTGCCGGGTCTCAATACCGGAATTAACAACGTAAGTGTGAAAGTAGCCTAAAACATAATAAGGGCTCATTCACACGACCGTATGGTTGCGGCGCCCATACATTGGCACTGGCCATGTGATTCTCGTATTGCGGTACGGACCCATTGACTTGAATGGGTCCGCGTTCAGCAAAATACGGCAAGAGGTAGGATATGTCCCATGTTTTGCTGCGCGGCAGCACGGACCAGAAAGCCCACGGAAGCACTTCCGATCCGTGCCTCTGCTCCGCATCTTTTGCCGTATGTTGCAGATCGCGGACCCATTCAAGTCAATAGGTCCACATCCACAACACGGAGTTCACGCGGCTGATGCCGGCTATTGGCGGTCCGTAATACAGCATCACGCCAATACAGTAATGTGAATGAGCCCCTAATCTGATATCACTGTGAACACAGTAGAAAAAAAGGCAAGAAACCAGGGAGACATTGTGCCGTTTTTTTCCACCCTACAAATATAAATATATATTAAATGGCGGCGCAAAAAAAAAATCCTGTCCTGCGAAAAACGAGCCCTCGTATGTGTGCATAGCGAAAGAGTGTCGCCGCAGAAGGTTCCTGTGTGCTCCAGATAGTGGTGCGTGGCGGCATCACTGCCAGTGGTGGACACCGCGGTGGGGACAGACCCGTGGCCTGACAACCACACGGACACACCAAGGTCATGTGACTGGGCGTGGCAGCCTGAGCTCATTTGTATATTTACCCAGAGTGCACCTGGGTCTCAGGCGTCACATGTATAACGTGTCCTCCAGCCCCGGCCTCCCGCTACAGTCTGTACCGCCACATGTCTCCTCTCCGTGTGTGTGATGAGCGGCCCCCGGGCCCCCTGCACTGCCGACCCCTGGCAGCTGTATACTCTGGTTTCTCTTCAGATCGAATAAATCTTTCGCCTTTTACTAAAGATTTCCGTGGAGAGGAACAATCATGAGTTTCATGGAATTTTTTGATGCCTGGCGCTCGCTGGGCTTCCTGTTCTGGTTAATAATAGATTGGATGATGAGAGTTGTTGTTATTGTTTCATAGGGAAGTTGTACTGGAATATAACTTGTTAACCCTTAGTTGTCATTACTGGGGCTGTATCATTGGTGTTTGTAGGGTGACTTCTTTGGGTTGCTTTTAATGTTATTAGAGCAGCAAGACAAAAACTACTCCCCCCATTCTGTCTCCTACTCCCATTCTCCTCAGTAAGAGTGCTCTCACACTAGCATTAGGAGAATCCGGCAGGCGGTTCTGCTGCTGGATCCAGAAACCCGTATGGAAACAGATATCTTTTGTTTTCGGATCCGGCATTAATGCATTTCAATGGACATCAATGCCGGATCTGGCATGTGTTATGGAATATTGGGCGGAAAAAACCCTGCAGCATGCTGCGGTATTTTCTCCGGCCAAACACCGTAAAAGGGACGGAACTGAAGACGTCCTGATGCATCCCGAACAGATCGCTCTCCATTCAGAATGCATTAGGATAAAACTGATCCGTTTTTTCCAGTATTGAATCCCTAGGACAGAACTCAATACCGGAAAAGAAAACCGCTAGTGTGAAAGGGGCCTAAAGCTGACCTGAAAAGCCCAAAGAGAAGTTATCATCGGCCACGCCTCTAACTCCGCCCCCTGCCTATGTATACACACCCAGTTCTCTTTGTGCCCCTGCATAGTAGTTATGCCCCCAATGGGAGACATAGGAAGTAAGTATTGCCTGTGGCATTTAAATGGATCTGTGCTCCTTCCGATCCGGGTCATTAGAGCAGGAGCGTGGCTCTCATGGGAGAGACGAGACCCCCGCACAGTGGTTGTGCCCCTGTTTCTGCCCCCGCACAGTGGTTATGCCCCTGTTTCTGCCCCCACACAGTGGTTGTGCCCATGTTTCTGCCCCTGCATAGTGGTTATGCCCCTGTTTCTGCCCCTGCACAGTGGTTATGCCCCTGTTTCTGCCCCCGCACTGGTTATGCCCCTGTTTCTGCCCCTGTACAGTGGTTGTGCCCCTGTTTCTGCCCCCGGACAGTGGTTATGCCCCTGTTTCTGCCCCCGCACAGTGGTTATGCCCCTTTTTCTGCCCCTGTACAGTGGTTGTGCCCCTGTACAGTGGTTGTGCCCGTTTCTGCCCCTGTACAGTGGTTGTGCCCCTGTTTCTGCCCCTGTACAGTGGTTGTGCCCCTGTTTCTGCCCCTGTACAGTGGTTATGCCCCTGTACAGTGGTTGTGCCCCTGTACAGTGGTTGTGCCCCTGTTTCTGCCCCATCACAGTGGTTGTGCCCCTGTTTCTGCCCCCGCACAGTGGTTGTGCCCCTGTTTCTGCCCCCGCACAGTGGTTATGCCCCTGTTTCTACCCCCGCACAGTGGTTATGCCCCTGTTTCTGCCCCTGTACAGTGGTTGTGCCCTGTTTCTGCCCCCGCACAGTGGTTATGCCCCTGTTTTTGCCTCTGCACAGTGGTTGTGCCCCTGTTTCTGCCCCTACACAGTGGTTATGCCCCTGTTTCTGCCCCTGCACAGTGGTTGTGCCCCTGTTTCTGCCCCTGCACAGTGGTTGTGCCCCCGCACAGTGGTTATGCCCCTGTTTCTGCCCCCGCACAGTGGTGCTGCCCGTTTCTGCCCCCGCACAGTGGTTATGCCCCTGTTTCTGCCCCCGCACAGTGGTGCTGCCCGTGTTTCTGCCCCCGCACAGTGCTGCTGTCCCTGTTTCTGCCCCCGCACAGTGGTGCTGCCCCTGTTTCTGCCCCTGCACAGTGGTGCTGCCCCTGTTTCTGCCCCCGCACAGTGGTGCTGCCCCTGTTTCTGCCCCCGCACAGTGGTTGTGCCCCTGTTTCTGCCCCCGCACAGTGGTGCTGCCCCTGTTTCTGCCCCCGCACAGTGGTGCTGCCCCTGATTCTGCCCCCGCACAGTGGTTATGCCCCTGATTCTGCCCCCGCACAATGGTGCTGCCCCTGTTTCTGCCCCCGCACAGTGGTGCTGCCCCTGTTCCTGCCCCCGCACAGTGGTGCTGCCCCTGTTCCTTTCCCCGCACAGTGGTGCTGCCCCTGTTTCTGCCCCCGCACAGTGGTGCTGCCCCTGTTTCTGCCCCCGCACAGTGGTGCTGCCCCTGTTTCTGCCCCCGCACAGTGGTGCTGCCCCTGTTTCTGCCCCCGCACAGTGGTTGTGCCCCTGTTCAGTGGTTATGCCCCTGTTTCTGCCCCCGCACAGTGGTGCTGCCCCTGTTTCTGCCCCCGCACAGTGGTGCTGCCCCTGTTTCTGCCCCCGCACAGTGGTGCTGCCCCAGTTCTGTTAATGATACAGTAAGTGACGCCCCCGCCTCGTTCCTCCGGTGAATGGAGCGTGTCCTCTTTCAGCTGCAGCACAATGCAGGGACAGAGCGCGCCTGCTGTTCCAGGTAGAAGAGAGCACAGGCCGATCCCCTGTCGGAGAATGATTCAGGGGCGATGATGTCACCGGATCTCGCCGCTGCTGGTGGAACAGGGAGCTGACGGCCACTTCCCCATTATATCCAAGTGTCTCTACGTCCTCAGGACACAGAAACAGGTGATATTGGGGCGTACCACAGCCGCCCCGATACTGGAGGACAGCCAAAACCCCAGGAGCGGTGGCAGTGGTTCCGGGACAGTTGGGAGGTTTGTGTCCGGTGTATTGGCGGCTGTGCAGCATGTCACGTGCCCAGGAGCTGACAATCGCAGCGCTCGGTGCTTTATGTGCAGGCGGTTTTGTTGCAGCTTTAATCGGATTTCCCCTCCTCATCCCCTGGACTGATCTGTGCAGGGGGCGAGCAAAACCAAATCAAGACCCTCGTCCGGGTTCAGCTGCACAGTGAGTGCTGGTCCCATCCCCCGCCGGGGTCCTTGTGTCTGTAACCTCCACTGAACGGGGACTGTTCTGGGTCCTGCCCCCTCTGTGACTCCTCCCCCTCATCTGCATATTACCCAGGATGCATCTCCCGTGTCTTCAGACGGAGCGTTTTTTGTGATATTTTTATGGTTTTTATTGTACATATTTAGTAACAGATGAGATACATTGTATCCGGCAGAAGCAGCATGTGACCTGTACACAGCATATACATGTACACAGCGCTCTCCGTGTGTGTGATGAGCGGCCCCCGGGCCCCCTGCACTGCCGACCCCTGGCAGCTGTATACTCTGGTTTCTCTTCAGATCGAATAAATCTTTCGCCTTTTACTAAAGATTTCCGTGGAGAGGAACAATCATGAGTTTCATGGAATTTTTTGATGCCCGGCGCTCGCTGGGCTTCCTGTTCTGGTTAATGATAGATTGGATGATGAGAGTTGTTGTATAGTAATGAGCTTACATGCTTGGCTGGATGCTGGTTAGGCTCAAGCATTGTTATTCCTGACACATGGCAGTACTTGGCTGAGTACCATATGTGCTTGAGTCTCCTTCCCGCTCCTGTTAAGCAGCCAATAAACACCGTGCAGGTAAGTACTGCCATCTCTGTAATGCCAGTTGCCATGTAGTAGCCATGTTGGCTGCTGGCATTACAGTGATTGGCTGGCCGGAACGCGTCCTGATCATTGCGAGTCAAGGAGAGCTGTGCTGAGGGAGGGACAGGCAGTGCAGGGAGATTGTGACCGCAATATATTCCAGTGAATAACGTTTCAAAGACCCAAAAGTTCTTTTAAGGACCATTGTGTGCGGTGCCAGCAATTTAATTGTGCAAAGTAGTGCTCACATCATTTTTTTTATACTTTGCGAAATAGCGATTCTTTTGCTACATAGACGGTGTCTGCAGTGACGTGTGACATCTGTGCAGCGATACCTTCTGTGTGTCAGGGGCAGAGGTCGGAGGAATATTAGTGAAATCAATATTTTTTTTCCCATAATCCATATTTTTGCTGTCAGCGGAGTAATCCGTGAATTGTGTGATCTGCGCTTCAACACCGTGTGTGGTTGTCAGGCCCAGATATAGGGAAAAATATAAAGTACATCAGAAAACAGTGTCTGTACCGCAGAGTCCAGTAATCTGGGCCTGATATAGGGTCCATATTCTGTGGTGTTCTGTGACATATACTGTCCGGCATCCGAAAACGGAGTCTTTAGCGGACTGTAAAACAATCTGCGCCACATCTAGTGACAAAGCCATTAATATGAAGAAGGCGAGTACTAAGGGACGGGGAAGTGGCCGTGATGCTGATGGTGCACGCAGAGGCCGTGGCCCTGGGCGCAATGAAACTGTGCCTGCTGCCAGTGCACTAGAAAAAAAAACATCCGCCGTACCGAGTTTCATGTCCAACTTAGTTGGCGGCGCAGGACAACACTGTCCAAGTCAGACCAGTGCGAACAGATGGTCGGTTGGATTGCTGAAGATAATGCTTCCAGTCAGTTAAGCACCATCCTCTCTTCCACCAAGTCCCGTCTCTGTAGCCAAGAGTCTGGTCAACCGAATCCTCTCTCCGATCATCCTTCCTCCCACCATGGAGAGGCCGGCCAAACGAGTGATCCCACACTCGGATATTCCGAGAAGCTCTTTCCAGCACCACTATTACATTTGGCCCTCACGCCCAGCACGCTTGAAGAGGGACCTGAGATATTGTGCCCTGATTCCCAACCTCTTGAGCCTTCACAGTCTCAAGAAGATGACGGTGGTGAACGGCAATCATTCGTTCATGAGGTGGATGATGATGAGACACAGTTACCAATCACTGAGGTTGTGGTTAGGTCAAGTCAGGAGGATGAGCAGAGTCAGGAAATGGAAGTGATGGTGGTGGACAAAGAGGTCACTGACCCAACATGGGAAGGTGAAAAGCCGAGCGAGGACAGCAGTATAGAGGGGAAGGGATAAGCAGCACCGCAACAGGCTGGAAGAGGCAGTGGGGTTGCAAAAGGCAGAAGTCGGCCCACACCAAACAGGTCTGCAACCGTTACACCGAGCACCCCTATGCGTAAATCTCCCTTGACAAAGGGTAGGTGTTCCGCAGTATGGTGCTTTTTTAGGAAAAGTGCAGACGACAAAAGAGTGGTAGTTTCCAACCTGTGCCGTACCAAAATGAGCCGGAGCGTGAACACTAGCAAACTCTCCACCACTAGCATGATCCGCCACATGGCATCAAAGCACCCTAACAAGTGGGCCGAACGCCTGGGTCCACAATCTGGTTCTGCAGGTCACACCACTGCTGGCCAATCCCCTGTCGAAGGCGCAAGCCCGGATGTCCCTTGCCCTGCACCTGGACCTTCGAATGAACCAGCAGCAACAACATCCACTTCCCTGTCCCAGCGCAGCATCCAAATGTCCATAACAGTCATTTGAACGCAATCGCAAATACCCACTTACAGGCCATAGCACTAAATGCGCAACTTTCTAAATTACTAACCCTTGAAATGTTGCAATTTAGGCTTGTGGACACTGAGGCCTTTCGCAGCCTGATGTCGGCAGCCGTTACCAGCATGTGTCCCAGAACATCACCCGTGCCCTGACCAACACAGTTACTGGGAAGGTCCACTTAACCATGGACACATGGACAAGGGCTGGTGGCCAGGGATACTACATTTCCCTGACCGCACACTGGGTGAATGTTGTGGAGGCCGGGAGCGAGTCGTACCCTGGGGTGGCACAGGTGCTACCCTCACCCAGGATTGCGGGCCCTACATCCATCAGGGTCTCCGCCAGCAGCTATGGTACTGGCTCCAACCCCCACTTCTCCTCCTCTGCTGCCTCCTCCTCCACTTCCACCTCCAGCAGCAGTCAGCCATCAGTCCTAGCTGGATGCAGTGTAGCACTGCTGTGGGGAAGCGGCCACAGGCCGTGCTGAAGTTGATCTGTTTAGGTGACAAACAGCACACCGCCGCAGAGCTGTGGCAGGGTATAAGGGACCAGACTGAGCTGTGGCTCTCGCCACTCAACCTAGAACCAGGCATGGTTGTGTCTGATAATGGCCGTAACTTGGTGGCGGCTTTGGAGCTCGGCAACCTGACACACATACCATGCCTAGCCCACGTCTTAAACTTAGTGGTTCAGCGGTTTATCAAAACCTACCCCAATTTGCCAGAGCTACTAGGGAAGGCGCGCTGCCTGTGTGCCCATTTCCGCAAGTTGTCTACAGCTTCAGCCGGCCTGTCAACGCTGCAGCAGCGCTTGCGGCTTCCAGCTTACGGCTTCCAGCTCACCGACTACGTTCCACATGTTGGCCAGGCTTTGTGAGCAGCAGATGCAGGTGTGGAATACCAGCTATAACATGGTCGTCGCCTTTCGAGTCAACTGCCACTCTTCACAAGTGAGGAGCGGGCATGGATGTCTGACCTCGGTGAGGTGTTAAGAAACTTTGATGAAACCACACAGATGGCGAGCGGCGATAACGCTATTATCAGCGTAACCATCCCACTGCTGTGTCTACTCAAACGATGTTCACAATTAAGGTCGACGCTCTGAATGTGGCAGATAAGGAACTGGGGGAGGACATTACGCAGGGTGATAGCCAGACCACCCACAGTTCGTCTTCTGAGTGCGAATTGGACCATGAAGATGAGGAGGAGCAGGAGACGGAGACAGTTGCCTTCGCTACAGAAGGTAGTACCCATGGAAGTTTAATTCCACCTGTTCAGCATTAATGGGCAGAAGAGGAGGAGGTGGAGAGTCATCCTGATGTCGGCATCGACGTCTCGCCTGTTGGTACTCTGGAACACATGGCTGACTTCATGTTAGGCTGCCTTTCCTGCGACCCTCGCGTTATACGCATTTTAGATAACACGGATTACTGGGTGAGGTGAGAAATCTGAGGTGAATAGACAAATAGATAGATCTCATATTCTCCTAAACTTACATTATCAATAGCTAATTGTATAGCAGTGGCCATTGATCTATTAAGCAAATGAAAAAGGTGCCTCTAGATGCCAGCCGTCTGAAGACTAGGTGAGACCCTCCACATTATCAGGGGAAGCCCCCATTTAGCACAGGCCTGCTAATTGCAAACCATTTGGGCATCCTAATGAAGACCTGGGAGGGGAATACTTAAAATGCACAGCCACCCTAGACGTGTTGGCTGCTAGACCAGTGGGTGGTCTAACCCATTCAGTAGATGAATGAAATAATATCAGAAGCCATAACTCCGACCTCATGGCACCCACAGCATCAGAACCCTAATTATTGTGTTCAGCCTGACAGAGTCTATGCTCCATACTGGACAGGAGGCATTTCTCTGTATTCAGGATCTGGTGTCTGTATGGCCGGGACGAAGCGACTCAGATTATGGGATCTTACCTGTACCCGCAGTCCCTGTCATACAGCGAGGAATCTCCATGATTCATATTGCCACCTCCGTCAGTCTTCTGGGAAGGTGGGGCAGAAACCTGAATAATATCAGACGTCCCAGAAGGCCGGACCGAAAGGAGGGAGGGTCCCTCACAGCGCACCCCTCGGCTGAGGAGGGAGGATAAAAATGGGTGTTTGGGGATCCACATCGTTTGGAGTAATTGCCCGTATCTTCAGCTGTCCCCACATAACTGCTGCATCTCAGTAAGACATTATTCTGTATTTTCTCCCGTTGATTTGATCTGTTCACTGCATTGTTATTGTCTGTATATTGTGTTTTTATCTTTTATCTGACACTTTTTTTTGTATTGCACTGCACTATTGTGTATTACATTAAACATTAATAAGTCCCTTCCTTGTGGTCTTATAGAACTTAGAGCTCTTTCGGAGGGAATAACGTTTCCAATAGTGTTTCAGAGGATTTTAGGTCCCATATAGATAACCTGTGTTAAGGTGTTAAATCTGGGTTGAGAGAATATCTGAGTATAGGCCCCTATTGCCTTATAGTATAGGTGGTGGCAGCTATAGTGATAGAGAATATTGGGGTGTTAGAACCTAGGGGAGTAAGCTAGCGTAATCCCGTCATCTAGAATAGGTGGGTGGGAATGTCTGTGGTAACTTGACGAGCTCACTACCATAGTATAATTCACCCTGTGACGTGACCTATTGAGTAGGGATGGTGACGGCGTATATTCCACCAGTTGTCTTACAGTTGATGTACTGTTTAATCTGATATTTGTTATTATCAGTTGGGTTCATGAATTCTCTTTGCAATATAATTTTGATGCAAAAATTGCAGTCTCCGCACGGATAGGATCCAGTGGTTGTTATTCTTTTCTTATGAGTCCACTGAAAGTGACTATGCACTAGATTTTCTATTAGATTATTGGATATTTCGAAATGATATCTTTCAGATCATCATCAGCTCTTGAGATATGCCAGGGGGGTTGCAGAATGTGTTTCACTTTCAGATGTTGTGTGTCAAACGTTCCACTGCATCGTACAACTCCTTCGCTGCCTGGGTGTTTATCATTAGATAAAAGGGTATTTCTTTCGGTAGCTTTACTTCTTTTATACTTTTTTGGAGACAGCCACGGTCTAAGAACCGTTGGTATAGCAATTCGCTTTCACATTCCAAGCTTTCTTCAGTGGAGCAGTTCCTCCTTGCTCTCAAATATTGACCTACAGGAATTCCCCTTTTAGGGCTTGTGGATGGAAACGATTCCAGTGTAATAGACTGTTAGTTGAGGTAGGCTTTCTGTATACCTCTGTGGGTATGCTTCCGTCAGGCTGCAGGGTAAGGGTCAGGTCTAGAAAGTTCAACTTGTTTTCATGTATTTCTGCTGTAAATCTGAGACCAATGGTGTTTATGTTAAGATTGGTTACAAATCGGTGAAAAGAATCTTTGGTGCCTTCCCATAAAATATAACGACCCCAAAACAAAATGTGTTTTGTGTAATTGGCATATTCTTTGGTGAAAACTGTTCTTTCTTCCCACCACCAAAATTTGGCGCACACGTCGTGCCCATCGCAGTAAATATTTACTGTCAAAGGCGAAATAGTCAGAAATAATTTTAATAGATCCAAAACAAAAGTGTTGTGTTTTTTAAAATGTGTACCCTTAGTGTTCAAAAAATAGTTGGTGGCCTCAATTCCAAGATGATGCTGAATACTCGTATACAACGCTTCTGCGTCAAGACTCGCTATTAGCGTATTTTTACTGACACTTATTCCCTGCAGCTTGGGTAGAACATCTTTGGTGTCCTTTATATATGAGGTGAGACTTGGGACAAATGGGGACATAATCTCGTTTACATATTTGCTGATACCCTCACAAAGATTTTGATTGCCTGACACTATTGGTCTGGATGGTATTGGATGACGTTTTTATGGACTTTTAGAATTGCATAAAATGTTGCGATTGCAGGTTTTGGGTTAAATAAAAGCTTGTGCTCCTCTTTAGTTATTAGGTTTCCATTGTGGCTGACTGTAAGATCCCTTTTACATCTTGTATATATTTTAAGGTGGGGTCACTAGGTAGTTCTTTATGTGTATTTTCATCGCTCAGGGGGTTCATAACCGTCTCTTTATATTCAGTTTTATTCATCACTTCCACATTTCCCCCTTTGTCTGATGGTTTTATTTCAAGGTCATGATTTTCCATTCGTTCTGGTAACGCTTGGCTTTTTTTATCCGTTAGATTTTGACCATTTTTTTGGGGGGGGGGGGGGGTTAATTTTCTCCAAGTCTGCCGTTACCAGATTCACGAATGTTTGTATGTTACCATATTTTGTAAATGGTGGAGTGAATGTGGTTTGGGGAGTGAGTTCACTAAATGGCGCTGATGGTCTGGCACCTTCCCCTAGCCGTTCCTCCTGTAGTTCTTCTAAAATGTGTATTTCCCTCGCTTCCTTTTTGGATATTTCTTGAAGTTCCATTTCTTTATTCTTATATTGTGAATTTTTGAAGTAAATTCTGTGTTATGTTTTTCTTGTATTTTACTCTTTCATTTCTTTTTACTCTTATTTTGCTCCTGTTGTGGATGTGATTGCTGCTGTTAGGCCAAAATGTCCCCCCTGAGGGACAATAAAGGGATTTTCTTCTTCTTCTTCTTTGTGTAAAGCCAGTTTCCTTGCGAAAAGGTTAACATCCTTAACCCATGAAAAGCAATCAAAATAGGGCGCTGGTGTAAATGGTAAACCTTTCTGTATCCCGGTTTCATGTTCCGAATCTAGAATAGTTCTGGATAGGTTAATAATCTGCATTTCTTTATCCTTTTGTTGAAGAAGATACTTTTAGTGACCAATAATAAAAGTTATGTTTTATACATTATTTACATATGTTAAAGAGGACCTTTCATCTGGCAAAAATTCTGAACTAAGTATTATGATATATAGTAGGCGGAGACTTGGTTATAGTAGGCGGAGACTGCGATTGTTCTCCTGGGCGTCTCCTTCTCCTAGGCTGTAGTGCTGGCCAATCGCAGCGCAGAGCTCACAGCCTGGGAGAAAAAGATGCCCAGGAGAACAAGGGCAGTCTCCGCCTACTATAACCAAATCTCCGCCTACTATAACCAAATCTCCGCCTACTATAACCAAATCTCCACCTACTATAACCAAGTCTCCATCTACTATAACCAAGTCTCGCCTAATTTAACCCAGTGACCGAACATACCGAAGGGCATAGCGGAAGAACGGAGCGGCGCCCAGGTATAATAGTAAGTGCAGTGAGATCCCTGGGCGCCGCTGTACAGATCATGACACTTGGTTCAGAATTTTTTTGCCAGATGAAAGGTCCTCTTTAAAAGAAGGCAACTAGTAGTCGCTGACTAATTGTAAAGAGCCTCTACATGTGTTAGGGTCAATTGTGTTAAAGTAACCACATGGTAATTACCCCCCCTTTGTGCCCCCGCACAGTGGTTATACCCCTGTTTCTGCCCCCGCACAGTGGTTGTGCCCCTGTTACTGCCCCCGCACAGTGGTTGTGCCCCCGCACAGTGGTGCTGCCCCTGTTTCTGCCCCCGCACAGTGGTTGTGCCCCTGTTTCTGCCCTCGCACAGTGGTTATGCCCCTGTACAGTGGTTGTGCCCCTGTTTCTGCCCCCGCACAGTGGTGCTGCCCCAGTTCTGTTAATGATACAGTAAGTGACGCCCCCGCCTCGTTCCTCCGGTGAATGGAGCGTGTCCTCTTTCAGCTGCAGCACAATGCAGGGACAGAGCGCGCCTGCTGTTCCAGGTAGAAGAGAGCACAGGCCGATCCCCGGTCGGAGAATGATTCAGGTGCGATGATGTCACCGGATCTCGCCGCTGCTGGTGGAGCAGGGAGCTGGCGGCCGCTTCCCCATTATATCCAAGTGTCTCTACGTCCTCAGGACACAGAAACAGGTGATATTGGGGCGTACCACAGCTGTCCCGCGACTGGAGGACAGCCCAAACCCCAGGAGCGGTGGCAGTGGTTCCGGGACAGTTGGGAGGTTTGTGTCCGGTGTATTGGCGGCTGTGCAGCATGTCACGTGCCCAGGAGCTGACAATCGCAGCGCTCGGTGCTTTATGTGCAGGCGGTTTTGTTGCAGCTTTAATCGGATTTCCCCTCCTCATCCCCTGGACTGATCTGTGCAGGGGGCGAGCAAAACCAAATCAAGACCCTCGTCCGGGTTCAGCTGCACAGTGAGTGCTGGTCCCATCCCCCGCCGGGGTCCTTGTGTCTGTAACCTCCACTGAACGGGGACTGTTCCGGGTCCTGCCCCCTCTGTGACTCCTCCCCCTCATCTGCATATTACCCAGGATGCATCTGCCGTGTCTTCAGAATTGTTACTTTTTGTTTCAACTTCACTTATTGTAAAGTTCTAGCAACAGATGAGATACATTGTATCCGGCAGAAGCAGCATGTGACCTGTACACAGCATATACATGTACACAGCGCTCTCTGTGTGTGTGATGAGCGGCCCCCGGGCCCCCTGCACTGCCGACCCCTGGCAGCTGTATACTCTGGTTTCTCTTCAGATCGAATAAATCTTTCGCCTTTTACTAAAGATTTCCGTGGAGAGGAACAATCATGAGTTTCATGGAATTTTTTGATGCCTGGCGCTCGCTGGGCTTCCTGTTCTGGTTAATGATAGATTGGATGATGAGAGTTGTTGTTATTGCTTCATAGGGAAGTTGTACAGGAATTTTACTTGTTAACCCTTAGTTTTCATTACTGGGGCTGTATCATTGGTGTTTGTAGGGTGACTTCTTTGGGTTGCTTTTAATGCTAATGTTTTTAGAGCAGCAAGACAAAAACTACTCCCCCCATTCTGTCTCCTACTCCCATTCTCCTCAGTAAGAGTGCTCTCACACTAGCATTAGGAGAATCCGGCAGGCGGTTCTGCTGCTGGATCCAGAAACCCGTATGGAAACAGATATCTTTTGTTTCCGGATCCGTCAATGCAGCAATTTCCTGAACACTTGGTACCGGATCCGGCATTAATGCATTTCAATGGACATTAATGCCGGATCTGGCATGTGTTCCGGAATTTTGGGCGGAAAAAAAAACAGCATGCTGCGGTATTTTCTCCGGCCAAACACCGTAAAAGGGACAGAACTGAAGACGTCCTGATGCATCCTGAACAGATCGCTCTCCATTCAGAATGCATTAGGATAAAACTGATCCGTTTTTTCCAGTATTGAATCCTTAGGACAGAACTCAATACCGGAAAAGAAAACCGCTAGTGTGAAAGGGGCCTAAAGCTGACCTGAAAAGCCCAAAGAGACGTTATCATCGGCCACGCTTTTAACTCCGCCCCCTGCCTATGTACACGCCCCCAATGGGAGACATAGGAAGTAAGTATTGCCTGTGGCATTTAAATGGATCTGTGCTCCTTCCGATTCGGGTCATTAGAGCAGGAGCGTGGCTCTCATGGGAGAGACGAGACCCCCGCACAGTGGTTGTGCCCCTGTTTCTGCCCCCGCACAGTGGTTGTGCCCCTGTTTCTGCCCCCGCACAGTGGTTGTGCCCCTGTTTCTGCCCCTGTACAGTGGTTGTGCCCGTTTCTGCCCCTGTACAGTGGTTGTGCCCCTGTACAGTGGTTGTGCCCCTGTTTCTGCCCCTGTACAGTGGTTGTGCCCCTGTTTCTGCCCCTGTACAGTGGTTGTGCCCCTGTTTCTGCCCCTGTACAGTGGTTGTGCCCCTGTTTCTGCCCCTGTACAGTGGTTGTGCCCCTGTTTCTGCCCCTGTACAGTGGTTGTGCCCCTGTTTCTGCCCCTGTACAGTGATTGTGCCCCTGTTTCTGCTTCTGTACAGTGGTTGTGCCCGTTTCTGCCCCTGTACAGTGGTTGTGCCCCTGTACAGTGGTTGTGCCCCTGTTTCTGCCCCTGTACAGTGGTTGTGCCCCTGTTTCTGCCCCTGTACAGTGGTTGTGCCCCTGTTTCTGCCCCTGTACAGTGGTTGTGCCCCTGTTTCTGCCCCTGTACAGTGATTGTGCCCCTGTTTCTGCTCCTGTACAGTGGTTGTGCCCCTGTACAGTAGTTGTGCCCCTGTTTCTGCCCCTGCACAGTGTTTATGTCCCTGTTTCTGCCCCCGCACAGTGGTGCTGCCCCTGTTTCTGCCCCCGCACAGTGGTGCTGCCCCTGTTTCTGCCCCCGCACAGTGGTGCTGCCCCTGTTTCTGCCCCCGCACAGTGGTTGTGCCCCCGCACAGTGGTGCTGCCCCTGTTTCTGCCCCCGCACAGTGGTGCTGCCCCTGTTTCTGCCCCCGCACAGTGGTGCTGCCCCAGTACTGTTAATGATACAGTAAGTGACGCCCCCGTCTCGTTCCTCCGGTGAATGGAGCGTGTCCTCTTTCAGCTGCAGCACAATGCAGGGACAGAGCGCGCCTGCTGTTCCGGGCAGAAGAGAGCACAGGCCGATCCCTGGTCGGAGAATGATTCAGGGGCGATGATGTCACCGGATCTCGCCGCTGCTGGTGGAACAGGGAGCTGACGGCCGCTTCCCCATTATATCCAAGTGTCTCTACGTCCTCAGGACACAGAAACAGGTGATATTGGGGCGTACCACAGCTGTCCCGCGACTGGAGGACAGCCCAAACCCCAGGAGCGGTGGCAGTGGTTCCGGGACAGTTGGGAGGTTTGTGTCCGGTGTATTGGCGGCTGTGCAGCATGTCACGTGCCCAGGAGCTGACAATCGCAGCGCTCGGTGCTTTATGTGCAGGCGGTTTTGTTGCAGCTTTAATCGGATTTCCCCTCCTCATCCCCTGGACTGATCTGTGCAGGGGGCGAGCAAAACCAAATCAAGACCCTCGTCCGGGTTCAGCTGCACAGTGAGTGCTGGTCCCATCCCCCGCCGGGGTCCTTGTGTCTGTAACCTCCACTGAACGGGGACTGTTCCGGGTCCTGCCCCCTCTGTGACTCCTCCCCCTCATCTGCATATTACCCAGGATGCATCTGCCGTGTCTTCAGAATTGTTACTTTTTGTTTAAACTTCACTTATTGTAAAGTTCTAGCAACAGATGAGATACATTGTATCCGGCAGAAGCAGCATGTGACCTGTACACAGCATATACATGTACACAGCGCTCTCTGTGTGTGTGATGAGCGGCCCCCGGGCCCCCTGCACTGCCGACCCCTGGCAGCTGTATACTCTGGTTTCTCTTCAGATCGAATAAATCTTTCGCCTTTTACTAAAGATTTCCGTGGAGAGGAACAATCATGAGTTTCATGGAATTTTTTGATGCCTGGCGCTCGCTGGGCTTCCTGTTTTGGTTAATAATAGATTGGATGATGAGAGTTGTTGTTATTGCTTCATAGGGAAGTTGTACAGGAATTTTACTTGTTAACCCTTAGTTTTCATTACTGGGGCTGTATCATTGGTGTTTGTAGGGTGACTTCTTTGGGTTGCTTTTAATGCTAATGTTTTTAGAGCAGCAAGACAAAAACTACTCCCCCCATTCTGTCTCCTACTCCCATTCTCCTCAGTAAGAGTGCTCTCACACTAGCATTAGGAGAATCCGGCAGGCGGTTCTGCTGCTGGATCCAGAAACCCGTATGGAAACAGATATCTTTTGTTTCCGGATCCGTCAATGCAGCAATTTCCTGAACACTTGGTACCGGATCCGGCATTAATGCATTTCAATGGACATTAATGCCGGATCTGGCATGTGTTCCGGAATTTTGGGCGGAAAAAAAAACAGCATGCTGCGGTATTTTCTCCGGCCAAACACCGTAAAAGGGACAGAACTGAAGACGTCCTGATGCATCCTGAACAGATCGCTCTCCATTCAGAATGCATTAGGATAAAACTGATCCGTTTTTTCCAGTATTGAATCCTTAGGACAGAACTCAATACCGGAAAAGAAAACCGCTAGTGTGAAAGGGGCCTAAAGCTGACCTGAAAAGCCCAAAGAGACGTTATCATCGGCCACGCTTTTAACTCCGCCCCCTGCCTATGTACACGCCCCCAATGGGAGACATAGGAAGTAAGTATTGCCTGTGGCATTTAAATGGATCTGTGCTCCTTCCGATTCGGGTCATTAGAGCAGGAGCGTGGCTCTCATGGGAGAGACGAGACCCCCGCACAGTGGTTGTGCCCCTGTTTCTGCCCCCGCACAGTGGTTGTGCCCCTGTTTCTGCCCCCGCACAGTGGTTGTGCCCCTGTTTCTGCCCCTGTACAGTGGTTGTGCCCGTTTCTGCCCCTGTACAGTGGTTGTGCCCCTGTACAGTGGTTGTGCCCCTGTTTCTGCCCCTGTACAGTGGTTGTGCCCCTGTTTCTGCCCCTGTACAGTGGTTGTGCCCCTGTTTCTGCCCCTGTACAGTGGTTGTGCCCCTGTTTCTGCCCCTGTACAGTGGTTGTGCCCCTGTTTCTGCCCCTGTACAGTGATTGTGCCCCTGTTTCTGCTCCTGTACAGTGGTTGTGCCCGTTTCTGCCCCTGTACAGTGGTTGTGCCCCTGTACAGTGGTGCCCTGTTCTGGGGTTGTGCCCCTGTTTCTGCCCCTGTACAGTGGTTGTGCCCCTGTTTCTGCCCCTGTACAGTGGTTGTGCCCCTGTTTCTGCCCCTGTACAGTGGTTGTGCCCCTGTTTCTGCCCCTGTACAGTGATTGTGCCCCTGTTTCTGCTCCTGTACAGTGGTTGTGCCCCTGTACAGTAGTTGTGCCCCTGTTTCTGCCCCTGCACAGTGTTTATGTCCCTGTTTCTGCCCCCGCACAGTGGTGCTGCCCCTGTTTCTGCCCCCCGCACAGTGGTGCTGCCCCTGTTTCTGCCCCCGCACAGTGGTGCTGCCCCTGTTTCTGCCCCCGCACAGTGGTTGTGCCCCCGCACAGTGGTGCTGCCCCTGTTTCTGCCCCCGCACAGTGGTGCTGCCCCTGTTTCTGCCCCCGCACAGTGGTGCTGCCCCAGTACTGTTAATGATACAGTAAGTGACGCCCCCGTCTCGTTCCTCCGGTGAATGGAGCGTGTCCTCTTTCAGCTGCAGCACAATGCAGGGACAGAGCGCGCCTGCTGTTCCGGGCAGAAGAGAGCACAGGCCGATCCCTGGTCGGAGAATGATTCAGGGGCGATGATGTCACCGGATCTCGCCGCTGCTGGTGGAACAGGGAGCTGACGGCCGCTTCCCCATTATATCCAAGTGTCTCTACGTCCTCAGGACACAGAAACAGGTGATATTGGGGCGTACCACAGCTGTCCCGCGACTGGAGGACAGCCCAAACCCCAGGAGCGGTGGCAGTGGTTCCGGGACAGTTGGGAGGTTTGTGTCCGGTGTATTGGCGGCTGTGCAGCATGTCACGTGCCCAGGAGCTGACAATCGCAGCGCTCGGTGCTTTATGTGCAGGCGGTTTTGTTGCAGCTTTAATCGGATTTCCCCTCCTCATCCCCTGGACTGATCTGTGCAGGGGGCGAGCAAAACCAAATCAAGACCCTCGTCCGGGTTCAGCTGCACAGTGAGTGCTGGTCCCATCCCCCGCCGGGGTCCTTGTGTCTGTAACCTCCACTGAACGGGGACTGTTCCGGGTCCTGCCCCCTCTGTGACTCCTCCCCACTCATCTGCATATTACCCAGGATGCATCTGCCAGTGTCTTCAGAATTGTTACTTTTTGTTTAAACTTCACTTATTGTAAAGTTCTAGCAACAGATGAGATACATTGTATCCGGCAGAAGCAGCATGTGACCTGTACACAGCATATACATGTACACAGCGCTCTCTGTGTGTGTGTGATGAGCGGCCCCCGGGCCCCCTGCACTGCCGACCCCTGGCAGCTGTATACTCTGGTTTCTCTTCAGATCGAATAAATCTTTCGCCTTTTACTAAAGATTTCCGTGGAGAGGAACAATCATGAGTTTCATGGAATTTTTTGATGCCTGGCGCTCGCTGGGCTTCCTGTTCTGGTTAATGATAGATTGGATGATGAGAGTTGTTGTTATTGCTTCATAGGGAAGTTGTACAGGAATTTTACTTGTTAACCCTTAGTTTTCATTACTGGGGCTGTATCATTGGTGTTTGTAGGGTGACTTCTTTGGGTTGCTTTTAATGCTAATGTTTTTAGAGCAGCAAGACAAAAACTACTCCCCCCATTCTGTCTCCTACTCCCATTCTCCTCAGTAAGAGTGCTCTCACACTAGCATTAGGAGAATCCGGCAGGCGGTTCTGCTGCTGGATCCAGAAACCCGTATGGAAACAGATATCTTTTGTTTCCGGATCCGTCAATGCAGCAATTTCCTGAACACTTGGTACCGGATCCGGCATTAATGCATTTCAATGGACATTAATGCCGGATCTGGCATGTGTTCCGGAATTTTGGGCGGAAAAAAAAACAGCATGCTGCGGTATTTTCTCCGGCCAAACACCGTAAAAGGGACAGAACTGAAGACGTCCTGATGCATCCTGAACAGATCGCTCTCCATTCAGAATGCATTAGGATAAAACTGATCCGTTTTTTCCAGTATTGAATCCTTAGGACAGAACTCAATACCGGAAAAGAAAACCGCTAGTGTGAAAGGGGCCTAAAGCTGACCTGAAAAGCCCAAAGAGACGTTATCATCGGCCACGCTTTTAACTCCGCCCCCTGCCTATGTACACGCCCCCAATGGGAGACATAGGAAGTAAGTATTGCCTGTGGCATTTAAATGGATCTGTGCTCCTTCCGATTCGGGTCATTAGAGCAGGAGCGTGGCTCTCATGGGAGAGACGAGACCCCCGCACAGTGGTTGTGCCCCTGTTTCTGCCCCCGCACAGTGGTTGTGCCCCTGTTTCTGCCCCCGCACAGTGGTTGTGCCCCTGTTTCTGCCCCTGTACAGTGGTTGTGCCCGTTTCTGCCCCTGTACAGTGGTTGTGCCCCTGTACAGTGGTTGTGCCCCTGTTTCTGCCCCTGTACAGTGGTTGTGCCCCTGTTTCTGCCCCTGTACAGTGGTTGTGCCCCTGTTTCTGCCCCTGTACAGTGGTTGTGCCCCTGTTTCTGCCCCTGTACAGTGGTTGTGCCCCTGTTTCTGCCCCTGTACAGTGATTGTGCCCCTGTTTCTGCTCCTGTACAGTGGTTGTGCCCGTTTCTGCCCCTGTACAGTGGTTGTGCCCCTGTACAGTGGTTGTGCCCCTGTTTCTGCCCCTGTACAGTGGTTGTGCCCCTGTTTCTGCCCCTGTACAGTGGTTGTGCCCCTGTTTCTGCCCCTGTACAGTGGTTGTGCCCCTGTTTCTGCCCCTGTACAGTGATTGTGCCCCTGTTTCTGCTCCTGTACAGTGGTTGTGCCCCTGTACAGTAGTTGTGCCCCTGTTTCTGCCCCTGCACAGTGTTTATGTCCCTGTTTCTGCCCCCGCACAGTGGTGCTGCCCCTGTTTCTGCCCCCGCACAGTGGTGCTGCCCCTGTTTCTGCCCCCGCACAGTGGTGCTGCCCCTGTTTCTGCCCCCGCACAGTGGTTGTGCCCCCGCACAGTGGTGCTGCCCCTGTTTCTGCCCCCGCACAGTGGTGCTGCCCCTGTTTCTGCCCCCGCACAGTGGTGCTGCCCCAGTACTGTTAATGATACAGTAAGTGACGCCCCCGTCTCGTTCCTCCGGTGAATGGAGCGTGTCCTCTTTCAGCTGCAGCACAATGCAGGGACAGAGCGCGCCTGCTGTTCCGGGCAGAAGAGAGCACAGGCCGATCCCTGGTCGGAGAATGATTCAGGGGCGATGATGTCACCGGATCTCGCCGCTGCTGGTGGAACAGGGAGCTGACGGCCGCTTCCCCATTATATCCAAGTGTCTCTACGTCCTCAGGACACAGAAACAGGTGATATTGGGGCGTACCACAGCCGTCCCGCGACTGGAGGACAGCCCAAACCCCAGGAGCGGTGGCAGCGGTTCCGGGACAGTTGGGAGGTTTGTGTCCGGTGTATTGGCGGCTGTGCAGCAGGTCACGTGCCCAGGAGCTGACAATCGCAGCGCTCGGTGCTTTATGTGCAGGCGGTTTTGTTGCAGCTTTAATCGGATTTCCCCTCCTCATCCCCTGGACTGATCTGTGCAGGGGGCGAGCAAAACCAAATCAAGACCCTCGTCCGGGTTCAGCTGCACAGTGAGTGCTGGTCCCATCCCCCGCCGGGGTCATTGTGTCTGTAACCTCCACTGAACGGGGACTGTCCCGGGTCCTGCCCCCTCTGTGACTCCTCCTCCTCATCTGCATATTACCCAGGATGCATCTGCTGTGTCTTCAGAATTGTTACTTTTTGTTTAAACTTCACTTATTGTAAAGTTCTAGCAACAGATGAGATACATTGTATCCAGCAGAAGCAGCATGTGACCTGTACACAGCATATACATGTACACAGCGCTCTCTGTGTGTGTGATGAGCGGCCCCCGGGCCCCCTGCACTGCCGACCCCTGGCAGCTGTATGCTCTGGTTTCTCTTCAGATCGAATAAATCTTTCGCCTTTTACTAAAGATTTCCGTGGAGAGGAACAATCATGAGTTTCATGGAATTTTTTGATGCCCGGCGCTCGCTGGGCTTCCTGTTCTGGTTAATGATAGATTGGATGATGAGAGTTGTTGTTTTTGCTTAGTCAGGAGGTTGTACTGAAATAGGATGTTTATTAAACTCCTTGATATATTGGCTGCAGCAGTGTTATTGCAGGATGATGTTTTAGTTTGTTTTTAATACTAATTTTCTTGCAGCAGCAGGACAAGGACTACTCCTCCTGTTCTGCATGTTCCTTCGACCTGGTGAGAACGATATAATAACTGTTGTAAGGTATAATATACACTGCGGGGATTTTATCACTCCGTTCACAGACATGTAGCAATTATTTTGGAGATTTAACTGTTCAGAGATTGTGGATTTTGCTTGTGATAGATACTTTTTGTTTAAATATCACTCCTACTACCATTCTCTTTTATCATTACACCATGTACTACTACCCTCATTCTCCTCTGTCCTTGCACACAATCAGGGGTCGGGCAGATCACTGCTCCTGAAGAGTTGGCAGATCCTCCTTGGGGCGACCTGTACCCATCCAAAAATTCCTCTCACATGAGCAGTGAGGAGCCGGCGTCACCCGGACTCGTTATTTTCCTTACTCATTAGTTTAAGGCATACCCTCCCTGTGTGGCCCCGGAGCTGTGGCCCTGGAGAGCGCCCTGTCTGTATCAGGGTGAGCCACTTGGCGCCTCCAGTGGTGGATGGTGGAATTACATGGAATCAGTGCGAAGTGATGAGGATGGGGGCGGACAATCCTGAGATAATCCTTCAATCATCTATCCAGGAATGATCAGCGCAGGTGAAATGCATGATGGTAAATAAATTCCTGCAATGGTGCACTACAATACATGCAAATTACAATATAAGGCTGAACCCTCACACTAGATGTTAAAATGAGACTTTAGCCAATATATTCCGTTCAAGAACATATCGGAGCCCGCGCACCCCGTCAAGGTATCTCAGTTGGCGCGGCACCACCCCTAAACTTATTTTCATATGCATATATTATAGCGCACCTTCACAGTGATTTATTTATTCTCTTAGTCTAATCCACACATTATTCCATATCGAGTAGGATTTTTTTTGTGGCACATGTGGTCGGCTGCCGGCATCCTCCATTGTACGCATTAATTGCTGGGGATTGCCGTTTGCAGCGGATCACATGGAGGATCTGCTCCCGGTTATAAATACGCCACAGTATTTGGGGTTCTGAGCATTTCCTCCCACTAAGGCCACTTTATTCAGTGATTTGTCTCGAAATGCATGATGGGAAGTTCTCTGCTTCTGGGAGCGATGACATCATCACAGGAATGGTCTCCGCCCACTTGGTATATTCCTGCAGTGCAGCCATCATACATTATCTGGCCGGGTTACTGTACAGCGCACCGCAAAACTTTTGAAAAGCCCAAAGAGAAACGTTATCATTTCATATTACACTAAGCCACGCCTCTAACCCCCGCCCCCTGCCTATGTATACACACCCAGTTCCCCTTAGTGCCCCACATGGTAATTACTCCCCCTTTGTGCCCCTGTACAGTGGTTATGCCTCTGTTTCTGCCCCTGCACAGTGGTTATGCCCCTGTTTCTGCCCCTGCACAGTCGTTTTGCCCCTGTTTCTGCCCCTGTAAAGTGGTAATGCCCCTGTTTCTGCCCCTGCACAGTGGTTATGCCCCCTTTGTGCCCCTGTACAATGGTTATGCCCCTTTTGTGCCCCTGTACAATGGTTATGCCCTTTTTGTGCCCCTGTACAGTGGTTATGCCCCCTTTGTGCCCCTGTTTCTGCCACTGCACAGTGGTTATGCCCCTGTTTCTGCCACTACACAGTGGTTATGCCCCTGTTTCTGCCCCCGCACAGTGGTGCTGCCCCTGTTTCTGCCCCCGCACAGTGGTGCTGCCCCTGCTTCTGCCCCCGCACAGTGGTTGTGCCCCTGTTTCTTCCCCCGCACAGTGGTTATGCCCCTGCACAGTGGTTATGCCCCTGTTTCTGCCCCCGCACGGTGGTTGTGCCCCTGTTTCTGCCCCCGCACAGTGGTTATGCCCCTGTTTCTGCCCCTGCACAGTGGTGCTGCCCCTGTTTCTGCCCCCGCACAGTGGTGCTGCCCCTGTTTCTGCCCCCGCACAGTGGTTGTGCCCCTGTTTCTGCCCCCGCACAGTGGTTGTGCCCCTGTTTCTGCCCCCGCACAGTGGTTGTGCCCTGTTTCTGCCCCTGCACAGTGGTTGTGCCCCTGTTTCTGCCCCTGCACAGTGGTTATGCCCCTGTTTCTGCCCCCGCACAGTGGTGCTGCCCCTGTTTCTGCCCCCGCACAGTGGTGCTGCCCCTGTTTTCTGCCCCCGCACAGTGGTGCTGCCCCTGTTTCTGCCCCCGCACAGTGGTGCTGCCCCTGTTTCTGCCCCCGCACAGTGGTGCTGCCCCTGTTTCTGCCCCCGCACAGTGGTTATGCCCCTGTTTCTGCCCCCGCACAGTGGTGCTGCCCCTGTTTCTGCCCCCGCACAGTGGTTGTGCCCCTGTTCAGTGGTGCTGCCCCTGTTTCTGCCCCCGCACAGTGGTGCTGCCCCTGTTTCTGCCCCCGCACAGTGGTTGTGCCCCTGTTTCTGCCCCCGCACAGTGGTTATGCCCCTGTTTCTGCCCTTGCACAGTGGTTATGCCCCTGTTTCTGCCCCCGCACAGTGGTTGTGCCCCTGTTACTGCCCCCGCACAGTGGTTGTGCCCCCGCACAGTGGTGCTGCCCCTGTTTCTGCCCCCGCACAGTGGTGCTGCCCCAGTTCTGTTAATGATACAGTAAGTGACGCCCCCGCCTCGTTCCTCCGGTGAATGGAGCGTGTCCTCTTTCAGCTGCAGCACAATGCAGGGACAGAGCGCGCCTGCTGTTCCAGGTAGAAGAGAGCACAGGCCGATCCCCGGTCGGAGAATGATTCAGGTGCGATGATGGCTCCGGATCTCGCCGCTGCTGGTGGAGCAGGGAGCTGACGGCCGCTTCCCCATTATATCCAAGTGTCTCTACGTCCTCAGGACACAGAAACAGGTGATATTGGGGCGTACCACAGCCGCCCCGATACTGGAGGACAGCCCAAACCCCAGGAGCGGTGGCAGCGGTTCCGGGACAGTTGGGAGGTTTGTGTCCGGTGATATTGGCGGCTGTGCAGCATATCACGTGCCCAGGAGCTGACAATCGCAGCGCTCGGTGCTTTATGTGCAGGCGGTTTTGTTGCAGCTTTAATCGGATTTCCCCTCCTCATCCCCTGGACTGATCTGTGCAGGGGGCGAGCAAAACCAAATCAAGACCCTCGTCCGGGTTCAGCTGCACAGTGAGTGCTGGTCCCATCCCCCGCCGGGGTCATTGTGTCTGTAGCCTCCACTGAACGGGGACTGTCCCGGGTCCTGCCCCCTCTGTGACTCCTCCCCCTCATCTGCATATTACCCAGGATGCATCTGCCGTGTCTTCAGACAGAGCTTTACTTTGTGTTAATTTATATGGTTTATTGTACATAGTTCTAGCAACAGATGAGATACATTGTATCCGGCAGAAGCAGCATGTGACCTGTACACAGCATATACATGTACACAGCGCTCTCTGTGTGTGTGATGAGCGGCCCCCGGGCCCCCTGCACTGCCGACCCCTGGCAGCTGTATACTCTGGTTTCTCTTCAGATCGAATAAATCTTTCGCCTTTTACTAAAGATTTCCGTGGAGAGGAACAATCATGAGTTTCATGGAATTTTTTGATGCCTGGCGCTCGCTGGGCTTCCTGTTTTGGTTAATAATAGATTGGATGATGAGAGTTGTTATAGTGGTCATTTTGGTAAAATTTCCACAAAAATCTTAGTTCTCTGACCTGTTAGAAAGCTGCAGGTAGTAATCTTATCACCAGTGACTATATTTCTGAGTTATAACCTCCCTTCTTGTTCTCCGCTGTGTCATGTGACCAGCATGCTGATCTCCGATCGATACAGGGCAGGAAGTTATTGACTGTTCCATTCCTATGAGACTGATATGGAGGCTCCCATAGGGTTACATAGAGAAACTGGCATTCTGTCCACACATAAGAGACTGTTATTCGGAAAGTCAGAGTGCTGGTCACTAGAGATGGGAAGTTCAGATCTTTTACATGAATCAAATCTTCAGTTAACTTGCTGAGCTGAGTCACAAGTGAACCGAAGAGCTTAGGTGGTGCGCATGCGCGGATGTTTCGATTCACTTGCTGACTCGCTCAGTCGGCTCTTGGCACTTGGTCTGAGCTCTGACTGAGTGAGGGAAGGTGACAGGACTCAGGAGCCTTGTTGTGCAATGCATTGTCACCCACAGTGACAGTCTGACAGTACAACCAAGTGATGTGAATGCACAGGGAAAACTGTATGTGCTAAGCTGATAACAGTAAAACTGGCTGATAATAAAATAGTCCTCAGTCCGCACATCACACAGGAAAATAACTAGTGTGAACCCACCCTTAGTTTTATAGCTACTGAATGAGACAGAAGTTTCAGAAGAAGGGATTCCTTTAACATATGTATCTCCTTGAGAAGCCAACTTGATCCTAAAGGGTTAATTCAACCTGTAATCTAAACTCTGTGTCCTGTCACTTCTCTTATCTCTCTGCTGACTGTCTCTGTCCCCAAGGCTACGTCTACAGTCGTGGCCAAAAGTTTGGAAATTTGAAAAGTTGCTGCTTAAGTTTTTATAATAGCAATTTGCATCTATCCCAGAATGTTATGACGAGGGATCAGATTAATTGCATCGTCCTTCTTTGCCTTGAAAATTAACTTAATCCTAAAAAAACCTTTCCACTGCATTTCATTGCTGTCATTAGAGGACCTGCTGAGATCATTCCAGTAATCGTCTTGTTACCTCAGGTGAGAATGTTGACGAGCACAAGGCTGGAGATCATTATGTCAGGCTGATTGGGGTAAAATGGCAGACTTGACCTGGTAAAAGGAGGGTGATGCTTGAAATCATTGTTCTTCCATTGTTAACCATGGTGACCTGCAAAGAAACGCGTGCCGCCATCATTGCGTTGCATAAAAATGGCTTCACAGGCAAGGATATTGTGGCTTCTAAGATTGCACCTCAATCAACTATTTATAGGATCATCAAGAACTTCAAGGAAAGAGGTTCCATTCTTGTTAAGAAGGCTTCAGGGCGTCCAAGAAAGTCCAGCGCCAGGATTGTCTCCTAAAGAGGATTCAGCTGCGGGATCGGAGTGCCACCAGTGCAGAGCTTGCTCAGGAATGGCAGCAGGCAGGTGTGAGCGCATCTGCACGCACAGTGAGGCCAAGACTTTTGGAAGATGGCCTGGTATCAAGAAGGGCAGCGAAGAAGCCACTTCTCTCCAAAAAAAACATCAGGGACAGATTGATCTTCTGCAGAAAATATGGTGAATGGACGGCTGAGGACTGGGGCAAAGTCATATTCTCCGATGAAGCCTCTTTCCGATTGTTTGGGGCATCAGAAAAAAGGCTTGTCCGGAGAAGAAAAGGTGAGCGCTACCATCAGTCCTGTGTCATGCCACCAGTAAAGCCTCCTGAGACCATTCATGTGTGGGGTTGCATCTCATCCAAGGGAGTGGGCTCACTCACAATTCTGCCCAAAAACACAGCCATGAATAAAGAATGGCACCAAAACACCCTCCAACAGCAACTTCTTCCAACAATCCAACAACAGTTTGGTGAAGAACAATGCATTTTCCAGCACGATGGAGCGCCGTGCCATAAGGAAAAAGTGATAACTAAGTGGCTCGGGGACCAAAACGTTGACATTTTGGGTCCATGGCCTGGAAACTCCCCAGATCTTAATCCCATTGAGAACTTGTGGTCAATCCTCAAGAGGCGGGTGGACAAACAAAAACCCACTAATTCTGACAAACTGCAAGAAGTGATGATGAAGGAATGGGTTGCCATCAGTCAGGCATTGGCCCAGAAGGTGATGGAGAGCATGCGCAGTCGGATTGCAGAGGTCCTGAAAAAGAAGGGCCGACACTGCAAATACTGACTCTGCATAAATGTCATGTAATTGTCGATAAAAGCCTCTGAAACGTATGAAGTGCGAGTAATTATATTTCACTACATCACAGAAACAACTGAAACTAAGATCTAAAAGCAGTTTAGCAGCAAACTGTGTGAAAACTAATATTTGTGTCATTCTCAAAACTTTTGGCCACGACTGTACACAACGACATTTGTAGCACAACATTTTGTTGCACCAATGTCGCGCAACAATTTTTATAATGGCAGTCTATGGTGTCGCACAGGAACATGCAACATGCTGCGACTGCGACGCAACAGTCGCAGAAAAATCCATCTCTAATGGATTTTCTGCGACTGTTGCGCCGCAGTTGCAGCATGTTGCAGTGCGACACCATAGACTGCCATTATAGAAATTGTCGCGCGACATTGGTGCAACAAAATGTTGTGCTACAAATGTCGTCATGTAGACGTAGCCTAAACCTTATCACTGCTGCAACAAAAGCATCAGCCTCAGTTCTAGTGACTCACGGTTCTTTTAACTCAAAGAATCGAATGACTAAGTACAGTGGCGTGCCCAGGGTGTTTGGCACCCGAGCGGGTTATTTCTCTGGCACCCCCCAATACTTGACCACATACCTCCTCTTACATCCAGGGACATCTCCTGTCATGTAGATCTCTTTCCTCTTCTCCTCCGTCAGACCGCCATGAGAAATTCTTTCAGCCACATCTCGTCTCTACAGAGTTTGTAACAGAGGCACGTTAGATTTCTCAATTTTTCCATCAACCTCCCCCCATCCTGGTGTCCCCACAGTGTCATCCTGCCGCCACCCCAATACTGTGCCCGTTGTGCCCCCCAATGCCCCAGGTACTGTACTGCTGAAAAAATAGTGATCCTAATAGACATAATTGGGGTCATGTATCAAACTGGTGTAAAGTAGAACTGGATTTTCAAAAGAGCTGTCAAATATGAAAGGTGGAATCTGATTGGCTGCTATGGGCAACTTAGCCAGTTCTACTTTACACCAGTGTGATAAATTACCCCAAATGTCCCTATAGTGTCTACAGCAGCTATAATGTCCCCTAGAGACCCCTAGTAATAATAACACCTTATTTTGTGCTGCTCCAAGCAATAATCCTTCTATAGTGTCCCCAGAAATAATAGAATGGCCCTTCCAGTGCCT